>NC_060920.1:13768216-14068400 GCF_021234035.1 Daphnia pulicaria | reverse complement strand
TTTTTTTTTTGTTTGTTTGATTCCTTGATGTCTAGTTTGATGTTTTGCTGGCGAGGATGAACGACACGACTCGAGTATCGATGTGACAGCAAAAGTCGGGAAAGCGAGCGAGCGTGACGGTGATGAGAGAGGAGAGACTTGTTTCTACTTCTTCTTCTTGTTTGCTGTTGTTGTTGTTGTTGCTGCTGCTGCTGCTGCTGCTGTGGTTGTTGTATTTATTCTTTTCATCGGACCCTGAAGAGGATCAGGGTTACAAGAGCGGCCGCAATAAGAGTAGACAGCGGGCTGAGGCCGACTTGCCGTCTGGCGCCGCTCGATTTCGACGTCAATTCTTCATTCTTCACCACTTCGTTGGATAATTTATCGAAATCATCTATTGATGGAAAACAAACGGAGCGTTAAAAATCGTACATTTATTTATTTATTTCTTATTTCTTTTTTGCTTTTTGCTAATCATTTAATTATTGATTTTACCTGATTTTTTCGTAGTGGTCCGGACACTGAAACTCTGAATTTCCACATCTTTCCAGTGTGGTGGCATGCGAGGAGAAGTGACAGACGGCAGCATCACTTGAGTGGTGATGATGCGAGTGGGGACAGCAGGCGCCTGAGTGGTCGTGCTGTTCATCACGGCAATGCTCGTCGATATAGTGGACATGGTCGTCGATGTCGTAGTGCTGGGCAAAGCCGGCCGTCCTGCGGTTGTTCCTGCTGGGTTAAAGAAAGAAAAAGAAAAAGAAAAAAACATATTGCGTTAAATCATCATTTTCTTTAGCAGGGAAAAAAGAAATAATCGTCTCACCTTTGTCCAAATCCTCGGCTTTGCAGCAGACCTTGAAGACCACCTTCATGTTGTGGGATGAGCACCGTCCACCGATGCGTCGGTGTAAATCGTCTCTGGACGACGTCGCTATAGAAAAAAAGGAGAAGGTTATATAGACATAACGAACTGCAATCATCGAAAAACGCTGGGAAAAGCGTTTTGAATGAACACCGAAAAAATCCTAATGCGAATCAAATCAAATGGAAACGTACAGATGAAATAGTAATCCTGTCCGGGTCGGAATTCAAGCCCTCCGGGCTGAGGCGTGAATGAACGGAAGGTGATGGTAAAGTACATGAGCTTGTAAGGCTTGTCGCAGACGGCGATGATCCGCGGGTTTGGATTGGTGATGCGGCACGTGTCGTACTCCTCCTTCGACACGTTGTAAATGATGTACTTTTCCGCGTCGTCCTCGTGCGTCCCGGGCGTGTAAACTGGACATATGATGTTCACCTGGTCGTACTCGAACGGAATGTTGTTCTTGTTCACGTCGATTATGTGATCTGTATTGTCTATCCGGAATCTATCAAGAAAACAAACAAAAGAAACGAATTAAAATTACTGCCTTGATCTTTCGAGAAAGAAATTACGCATTATCGTACACACACACAAGGGTCAAGACACTACACTTAGTGGGCCACTAATGCGGATGGGGGCTGGTTATCCAAATGAAGATTGGAAAAAGAAAAAAATATATATTCAACAAGATTTTTTTTTTCCAATTTCAACTGCCTCTCCGCACACACAGACAAGACCATATAGGCAAGGCAACACAAGCCAAATTGCTGGTTGAATGAACGTTAAAAATAGGTATTTGTCTAGTTGCGCCCTTAAAAGTAGTCAGGCCCTCTTCTTTTCTCTTTCCTTATTCATTTCTTGGTTTTTTGTCTTATCGAAATAGGGGGATGGAAGCGTGTCTCTAGCCCCTCACCACTGGAAAAAAAAAACTTTCTTCTTTCTTCCACACAACAACAACAACAACAACAACACATTTTCAAATTATATCCCGACGACGAATAGACCGAGGGGGCTGAAGCGCGCGTGAAATGGAAGTCACGAATCGAAAGAAGAAGAAGAAGAAGAAGACGAGGGGATTTTTGTTTTCTTCCTTCTTCTTCTTCTTCTAGACTCTCCCAGACTCAGGTAGAAAAAAAAAAGGTAATATAACAATTCTCTCTCTCATTCCTATTCGCCCCCGAAGCGCTTGGCGCGCACACACTCAACATCTTATCATATAATATTTTATTTCTTAACTTTTTTCATAATTATATTTCCTCTGCTTATAAAAAGAAGAAAAGCAGCGATCCCCGATCATTTCAGTTCAGGCCACAACTTTCTCCCCCCTCCTTCCAATCAAAGATAATTCTCATCGGATAAATGGCCGATTGGTCAAATGGACTCGATTGGAAACTGCCAAATGTTTCGGTTTTTTCTCGTTTCAAGAATGTGGGCGAAATGGAAAACAAGAGAGAGAGAGAGAAAAAGTCTTCATCATCTTCATCAGAGGTCGTGCACTTTCTACGCAGGCTTTTATGTTATCGGTTAGAAATCGTTTCGAATCGATCGCTTTATGGGAAATAGAAAGTGGTCGCATGTTTTTGTTCCAGATGACGAAGATGTGCAACAACAGAGCAGACAACCCCCACACACACACGAAAGAAAAGAAGGGGAAAACAAAAAGTGAATTTTCTTTGGGTTCTTGTCTGCCGTTTGATTTCGAATCGAAAGCGCGTCGATGTTTTGTTTTGTTTTGTTTTTCGGGTGGAAAGGTGAAACATCGTGTATTTCTGTATTCTCTCTCGAGATAACTTCTCGAGTTGGCCTTGGGGAACAAGTGGTTCGTCCCGTGTGTGTGTGGTGTGTTGTTGTGTTGTTGAAGAAGAAGAAGAAGAAAAAAAACGAAGGAGAATTGAGTGGATGAGGCATCCGCCAAGGCCGGAGCGCGATGGCTTCCAGCAGAGTTTTTCAAATGGCCGCCCATTTTATTTTTTTTTCCTCCTCCATCTCCTTTTCTTCTTATCGAGTGGTTCTCTCTCTCTCTCTCCTCCACTTCTTCTTCTTCTACTTTAAGGGCTCCCCGCAACGCCAAGAAACATTCCCCTCTTTCTTCTTCTTCTTCTTCTGCTTCACCTTTTACCAGCAGGAGAGAAAGAGAGGGGAGACGGAAAAAAAGTTCCTTTTTCTTGTGAGCCTCTCTCTCGCCGTAGCCAATCGATTCATTTCTCGTTCTCTTTCTTCTTTTGGCTTTTCCGAAAAAGCGTTTAAATACCTGATTCGAATCCCCCCTCTCTTTAAATCACCTGACCAACAACCCACTCCTTTCTCTCTCCCCCCCCCCCCCCCCCACTTGCTTTGGACTAACCTCAAAATGTTCCTCGTCCGCTTTAACAAACGACATTTCCCCCCAGCACAGACAAACTGGTGCAAGAAAGGCGACCAACATTTTCTCGTTTTTCTCCCCTCAAAAAAAGAAATGGGGGAAATAATAAAAAAATATTCAAACGCCATTGGTCCTCCTGGGGAAATCAATCACTCGGGCATCGACACGAAACCAAAGTCACGGACATGCCGAGGAAGAACAAGAAGAAGAAAACAAAAAAAAAACCCAAAAGAAGAAGAAGAAGAAGATGGACGCTGTCGATACCTGTCCCGACCGGGCCTTAGACTGACGTTTCAATCAACATCGTGTGTGAGTTGTCAATTTTTTTGGGGGGGTTTTGTTTTGGGTTATTTCCCTCCCCGTGTTTTTGATGAACGGCAATGTGTCTAGTTGAAGGAATCACGTCAACCGCAGCAAACAATCTAAACCTGTTCCCAATCATTGGCGAGTTCATATAGAAAATGAGGCGCTCTCCGGCTGGCTCACGAACTTCCATTTCTCGATCGTTATTCATTTTTATCTCATTCTTCTTCTTTTCGTTCTCGTTTTGTTTTACTTCGAGTTATGTTCGTTTGGTTGTTTATCTCCTAAAAGTCGATTGGGCTAGAGTTTTCCAGCACCCAAAAGGCTCGTTTGACTTCCAATCTCGTTTGAACAACTGCAAGACACGAGGCTTTTTCAGATATATTCCTTCCCCCAAAAAAAAAAAATTAAAAAGAAGAAAAATCAGCTCAAAAGGAAGGCAAAAGGCCACGACTTTCCACCGACTCATTCCGGCAGGCACAAAAATTGGAAACTTGCAGCCCTCTGCACACAACAGCTGATGTTTTAAAGCTGGAGCACCCAAGATTGCCTCTCATCAACGGTCATTATTACCAACTGGCGAATAAAAATACAATTGTTACACTTGTTATTATTATTATTATTCGTTTTTTTTTCCTCCCTCCCGTTTCGTAAGGGACCCCGACCCCGCACCCTTTGGAAAAATATTCACGAGGGCGGCCAACTTTTTAAAAAAGACAAAAACGGGAAAGAAGAAAAAAAAAAGGAGACTCGTATGCATAAGCGGCCTTTTGTGACCGCGGCCCGTGTGTGTATGTCGTAAAAATGTTTTCAGACCTTAAATGGGGAAAATGAAAAAAAAAAAGAAAAAAAAAAATACACACACAAGGAGGTTTGCCCCGGTTATAAGCGGCGGACACGTTCGTCCAACAAGCCGACCGAAAGAGTTAGTCCCGTTACTTCTTCTTCTTCTTCTCGGCGTCTGCGATTCTTTCAATGTTCAATTTGTGCGTTTGGCCTGCTTGGCTAGCGATACACCGAATGCGCAGGCAACCATCTTCTTTGTCTATTTCTCTATCATCCAGCGAAAAAAAAAAAAGAGTCAAGCCAAAAAGTGAGGCGACCCCGCCCAATTCATCTGCATTTACAGCAACACAAACGGCTCTCTTTCTTCTCTTGTGTCGGCTCGCAGACAGACCGACTGATTCAATTAATTAGATCGTAAACTCAAGAGTCTTCAAGAATGTACACAGACAAGACAAGTTAGGATGGGCCTCGGCGAGAGAGAGAGAAACGAGCCTCAAAAATCCGAATCACTTGACCCCTCGAGCCGGGCAGAGAAAATCAGGAGGACCTTAACTGGTTCAAGCCCCCCCATCAACACCCACAGTGAGGCAATGATGAATCGTCCCAATCATTCCAACATCAAACGCCATATACAGGTTTATACACGAAAGCCCATTTTTCGAAAGTCGGGTTGGAACTAACGTGATTTCTTGGCATTCGAAAAATACATGTACATCTTTCCTTAACTCCGAGATGCTGGGAGGTGCGTGCGATGGCTACTGCTGCGAGAGCTGACCCGACTCTTTTCCTTTTTGATAATGAATATTAATTAGAGACTCTGTTGGATCAGCGTCACGAAACAAGCGGGGTCGTAAAATGCGTGAACGAGAAACAGATCAATCACGTCCGATGTGCGATAGAACTAAACACACGACTGATGGCCATATTGGACAGTCGTCGTCGTCGTCGTCTGTCAAAAAATGTGAACAAAGTCGAACAAAGTCCAAGTGTCAGCTTCTCTCTTTTATGGCGATCAAATGAAAAGGAAAACAAACAAACAAAATTATTCGCCCCCCTTTATCGGGAGAGAGAAACTGTCTGTTGTCTCTCGTCTCAGGTTAACTGGAGGAGTTGTTGGGAAAAATAAGAAGAAGAAGAAGCAGAAGAAGCCCCGAATATTTCAAGAAAGAAACACAATGGATCGCGTGAGTTTGAGAGAGCGTGCAAGAGACACGATGGGTAGTAGGGGTACGAGACAAGATCAAGAGAGTTGGAAAGGCAAAAGAATTCTTCTTCTTCTATAAATGGCTTCAAGGTGCTAAGATACACAGTGACCGATAAGAACAGCTCGAGAGAGAAAGAGAGAGAAGAGAAAAGGCGATGATGATGAACAAGGAAGGAAGGAAATTCTATTTTGATAAAAAGAAATTGTGTCTGTGCGTTTTTTCAGATTCTTTTTATATGTATACACAGTTACACACACACATAGAGATACCGTGTGTATAATATTATCCGGTGTACACTCGTCCATCTTTGGTGTGAGAGAAAGCAGCTCCATCATCTCTACCCCGGCCGACGATTGAGATCGGTGGTGGACAAGAACAAGATGGACCTAGGCGTCTTATTTCTCTCTCCATCGATGTGTGTACATAATATATACACCCACCACAAAAAAAAAAAACAGAAAATGCAGAGATGAAACGACAAGAAGCTCTCGTCACTGATAGGCCCAAAAATAATCAAAAACAAGGGCCTTAAAAATATGTGCAGACATTTCTAGTTTTCTTTTTTCGTGTGTCCCACAAACGCACCGAGTGGGATGGACATTTTTTGGGTGCAAGTTCAGTCGGTCGGAATGCCGAGGCAACTTTATTTATTTTTTGGCGGGACCAGGGCACCCTGAGCATCACCACCGGCAGAAGACGGGACAACAATTTGGCAAGAAAATAATAAAAAAAAAACAAAAACAAAAAAAATTGAAACACTCCCTATAATATTCTTCTTGGCGTCTCTTATGTTTGCCTAATCACAGGTCAAAGCGTTTTTCTTTTTTCTTTTACACCACAGTCATTAACCACTATTTAGACAAAAGGATTATATAGGGCCAAAGCTAAAAAGAGAGCCCCCACACACACACAAAGAACACGCGTAAATTTCCTAATAGCCGTGCGCCTCCAGCTCGGACTGAACGTGTGCAACTTTTTCCTTCGTCGTCGTACCTTCTTTTTGGGTTTTTTTTTTCTAAGTCAACGTCGTCGTCGTCGTCTTTAATTTTCAAATTTCGTTTTTGTTTTCTGACTGTGTTTAATGACCTGGACACTGTTGTCTGCGTGTCTGCCGGTATCAACAACACAACCGAAAGAGAAATAACCAAAAAACAATTGGCTCGTTCTTTTTTTTAATGGCAGAAAAAAATAAAAACTAATTTGTTTAAAAAACTTTTAGGATAATTTTTTTTTGTTTTTGTTTCACTTTTATCTCGTTTTCATAAGTCGAAGCGAGTCAGCGGAAGCGATTACAAAGGATGCCCATGTTTTTTCCCTAGCTTTTACTTAGTTGGCATACGTTCCTACTTGTTTGATATATACATATATCGGCGAGCAGAGAGTTTTCCCTCGACGTGTCGTGTATATTTCTAATTCGATTAGTTTGTTAGGGGGGTTCTCTCTCTCCTGTTCAAAGGGATGAAAAAAAAAAACAGGGAACATGTAAGAAAAGGGTTGCACGCTGCCGTCTGCTGTGTTTTACAGTCCGCGGATCAGAAATGAATTGAATTAGTTCTTCGTGGCTGCATTTGAGAAACGAGATCGATTCTTTTTCTTTCCTCCTCCTACTCTCTCTCTCACTCTAGCCTTCGTGTAAAAAGGGGTAAAAGAGGATGTCCCCACCCAAAACCAAAAAGAAAACCAAGTAATTTTTTTTTTAAATATTTTAGCGCTCGTCTTTGCAAGGGTTTCGTCTCACCGGGCTGGGCGGGCTGGGCCAGGAAGACGGAATAAAATACACAGACATAGAGAGAGAAGGGGTGCCTGGCTATGAAAAAAGGGTTGAGCAGACACACGCATACACGTAACCACGACTACAACACAACGAACGGCTTTCGGATCGCGTTACCAAAAAAAAAAAAAGAGGAGGACATTAGAGATATTATAAGGACTAGCGCCACCAGCTTGTATGTAATAACCTACGAGCTGCTACGACGCTCAATCACCAACGATCCTGTATGAGGATTCCTCTGTCGCATCACAACGTCAATGGCCCACGAGCGTTTTATGACGGGACAAACCGGCGAGTTAGATATATATTTTCTAGGGGGAGGCTAAAAGAAGGGGGACAGCGGTTAATTTTTAGTTTTATTTCACATTTTTATTTTTTGTTATCTCAAAATGTTTTATTCGGCTGTTGTTTTCCACCCGGAAAAGAAAAAGGGACCCCGATTGTATTTTAGCACCTCCAACCCGACAGCGTTTGTAACCCGTCATAAATGGCGGAAGAGCAAAAAGGCAATCGAATAGGCTGCGGCACAAACACACAGCGACGATTACCATACATATATATATATATTTTTTTCGAATTTCCTAGGGGGGAAAAAATAGAGACGTCATAAAGATCGCGCTCTTCGATTCAAACGCGGGGTTAGAATATAATCTCAGAATTCCTAACGAAGAAGAAACACAAGTTGGGCCTTTCTCTTCTTTCGCTGTCCGTTTGTTACACGGCACACGCAACAAGTTCCACTACAGCAGCACGCACCAAAGGACCCTCAAACTTATTTTTGAAAGAAGAAGATGATGATGACAACCCCCCCCCCCCGCATGTGCACACGCAACAAACTAAAGGGGCTCCTGGAGAAAACAACAACCAAAAAAAGAAGAAATTTTGGACGATCTCTACTACCAGGGCAATCAGCGAGCATTAAAGAGGAGGAGCGTCTTATATTTCTTCTTTTCTGTCCAGAGTTGTTGTTTTGGGGCTCTTTTTTGGGGAGGCGGAGGTGATCTACAGGAATGTTGGCGCGTCAGGTGTTGCGCTCCTACAATTTCCTCACCCAGAGGGGGGAGAAATCAAACAATGAAAAATCCCAATGCTAAAAATTTCTAATGATAGTAATAATAATAACAAGATGGTGAATCGATAATACATTCAAAGTCGAGCGTGATTTCACCCAAAAAAGAAATAGAAAGAATTTCCATCCTATTTTTGTTTTTTCTCTCCATGGCATCGCCATCGGATGATGGGTGTTGAACCGACTCCAGTTTCCAGCCACTGGCCAAGAGGGGCGATTGTCATAAATATTCATCATTGAATGGACGTGCCGACACCCCCAGATTCTCGTTGTAAGGCTCAGAGGCATCGGGAGAGAAAACGGGACTCGTCAATGCAATCCATCAGCGTATCGATCGATCGTCTCGGCAGCGCAACAACAAGAAAAACCAACCAGACAAGCCAGACAGACGGACGGAAATTCATTTAAATAAATAACAAATCGTTAAGATACAGCCGAGAGAAGAAAGAAGAAGAAGAAGAAAGAAAGAAAAGGGCCATCCTGATGGCGGTTTTTGCGGATCAACGCCCAGCCAGGAGAGAGAGAGAGGCCAATCTAGAAAATCTCTCAATACAACAACCAACAACAAAAGGGCTGTAAATCACGCCGACGCATCCGAATGAAGACATTTTATTTTTCCCCCTTTTGGTGCGTTTCTTCTAGCGCCCCCCTGCCAGACAGATTCGTCGAATGGTGACGGGGCTCGTTCACTCCCGAGACACTCAAAAACAATGACCCAAGGACAACAAGGATTTTGAATGGGGGGGCCCCGCCGACGTGTAAATCAAAACAAACCGAGTGGAGACGACGACAATCATCACCCGAGAAAAAATAGTCCAAAAGCAGGAACCGAGACTTTTTGATTCATTAACAGAAACGTCATAATCAGTGGGGCTGTCGGTTTCGCCAGTCTCTTTTTTTGTGTTTTTTTTTTCTTGTTCATAAAACCCCAGCGCGTTCCGAGCGTGAAGCCAACCGAAGGAAACTCTTACATCTCTTTATAAAATAAAAAGGAATCTTACACAAACAACAACAACAACAACAACAGCCCAAAAAAAAAGAGAAGGTAAAAGAAGAAAGAAAAGTATTTTATCTTTTCTTTTCTTCCAGCCCTCTGGAACAAGAGATAATCACAACATTGGACAACTAAAGTCAACTTTTGGCTTCGGGCTTCGGGCTGCCTCTCATTAAAGGAAACGGAATTCTCCGTTCGACTCTTTGGGGTTGTTGTGTAGACACACACACACACACACTGTCGCTCTATCTCCTGCTGCTGCTGTTGTGTTGTCTCGGTCTGTAGAGCCCGTTGCTAATTCGTCAAGGTGAGCGCCGGTTATAATAGTTTTTTTTTCTCTCTCTTCAAAAAGGAGAGGAAGGAAAAAGGAGTAAACAAAACACAAAAAAATAATAATAATAAATAATCGAGAGTCAATTTCCATCGGGCGGATTCAACGAGACGTGACTTATTTGCCCACCTCCTCTCAGTCGTGTCCGTTTGGATATTATTCATTTCTTTTGTGTCTGCACAACACAGGCATATGCCAATGTTCCAGACACTTTTTTTATTTTATTATTATTTTCTTTTTTCTTTTATTCTCCGTTTCTCGGCCATTCTCCCCGCCTTCATCCATTCCCATTCATTAGACTTTTAAATCTATCCCGGGGAATGAATAAATACTTAGTTTATAAAGAACATTATCTACTGAATATATTCGCCATCCGTTCTTTGCCCCATGGGCAAAAACTAAATGTAGTCTAGCACCTCGACGGGCCTCCTCTCTCTCTCTCCTTTTGCCTCTCCTCGGTGCCAACAAACGAGAAAAGAAAACATTAAAGAGTCTGTAATGACGTCAAGGTGAAAGAAATCGGGACGAGACACTTCAAAAATAAAAAACGAACAAGAAAGAAGAAAGGAAGAAGCTTGGCCAATCAATAGAGATAGGCGATCGGCATCAGAAACTATAAAGATAATTTTTTTATTTTTTGTTTTCGGGATCCCGAAATCACGACAAGTCAAGACTCTCTTCGGCGGCCGCATAAACCAGTTCTCTTGTATGTAACCGAGAGCAGTCGACTAAAGGAGACGCGATCCATCATCATCATTAAAGAGGGAAATTTCATTAAGAAAAACCCACCCAAATGAGTCCGTCATCGGCACACGGACATGTCGAGTAGAGACTGAGAAGAGGAGGTACCACGCAATCAACGGAAAAGAAGAAAAAAGGACGACTCGACTAATTCGACAAAACAATTTTTCAAAAGAAAATAGAGACCAGAGAAATTTAAAAAAACAAACACCGAAACCCCCCAGCAGAGTGAGAGGGTTATCGATGCACGACTTTCAATGAAGAATTCCAAAAAGGCCCTCGAGAGAGAGAGAAACAACAAAACCTTCAAAACAATTGCCGAGAAGATACAACAAATCAAAAAAGAAAAAGATAGGAGGTAGAAAAGGAAAACGTTTTTTCCGAGTTGTAATATTATGCGGAACATGACGAATCACGACACCCTAGCTCTCCTGCCCCGCACGATTGCCATCAGTTGACTTTTTCTTTATTTTCTGGACCCAAGAAAAATAAAAAGGAACCGACACAAGAAAGAAGAAGAGAGAGAGTCGAAACTGAACGTCGAAACTTGTGCAGAGAAATGAAGAAAATATCTATGCTAATTGGGAGCCCAACCTCAAAGAGCTTGGCAATTAACCGCGTTCGGCCAAAATGAAAGGTAAAATAAGAGCAAAAAAATAATAATCTTCTGGGAACTTCTTCCCAATTGATTGAAAAGAGAAATGGGCGGAGTCGAAGGTAAAGTAGTTGTAGTATATGGCAACTAACGTCAAGGTGAAAGAGAGTAGCAACCCAAAAGAGAGAAGAGAGTAAAAAAAAAAAAAACAATCACGACCCGAACCATTGGGAGAATTGGAACCGTCAGATGATGAGAAACGAGGAGAGAAACAAGAGCCGCCGATAGTTTTCGGAAAAACAAAACAAAATAAAAAAACTACTACCAGAACTACCAATGAAGAAACTCTCTGAACGAGATGAGAAAACAACAACAACAACAATAACCGAAAAAAAAAAAGTTAATTAAGAGAGCGGGGGTCTGGTTTGTTGGAAAGAAAAAAGAAAAACAGACGAGAGAGTGGAAGATAACCATCGCTGTGGCAAACACAAAAATGCAAATGGGATGTTAATACGTCTCCAGAAGAAAAAACTATCAGGATACCCTCCTCCTCCTCCTTTTTTCTTCTTCTTCTTCCAAGTCGGAGGCACAAAAAAAGAGAAAAGATGGATTTTGTATACAACAGAGAGGGAGGAATCGGTACCGGAGGAGCGTGAAGCGGGGGGGGGGGGCCATGTGTGGCCGTATGTTTTTCCCCATCGATACCCATAAAGTTCTCTGTCCTTAATGGCTCCAACCATTAATCACGATACGGAGGGAGTCTTCGTCTTCTTATTTAAACGGCTTCGAACCACACCACCACCATTTTCTTCTTCTTCTTGTTGAAGGGGAGACACACACACACGCAACTTGTGGCTCTCTCTCTACCTCGGGGTCCTCTCGGCGCTTCACATAAAATATCGACAACGGTTGTTCCGCCTGGGCCTTTGCCAGTGAAGAAAAAAAAACCACCAGGTGCGACACACGAGAGGGCCTCCTTTCACAAAGAAGAAGAATCCCCCCTTGGTCCCAATAATAACAACATCTCTTTTGGGAGGTCAGAAGAAGAACCACAGAGGACCAGACCGCAACGTATCGACGGATTGACAACGTCTCTCGCGCTCTCCGATCCATCAAGTGTGAACGTTAGAAAAAGCACGGAGAAGCTTATCAGTTTAAGGGAATCAACGGGAGGGGAAATAGACTCACTGTACACACACACACACACATATATGTATACATAATATAAAGATATAAAAGGAGAGGAACAACACCAAAAAAAAGTTCGGTTGCGTAGAGGAAAAGAAAGAAAAGAAAAAAGAGACAAGTCTGCGGTACTCGATCAACGTCATCGCTGAGCGCATCGCGTAGAGAGTCGCTTTTTTTATATATTTATTTATTTATATTATATTTCTTTTCTTTCTTTATTTCTCGTGTATATTGCGCGCTTCTACCGATTTTTTTTTGAAAATCACAAACCCAACCCTACAAAAGCCAACCGGTTGGTAAGAAGAAGAAAAACCTGCTGCGTTCGCCTGTGACCCGAATGAATGAATGCCAAAAGTTATTTTTTTTCTTTTCTTTCCATCCGCAGTTGTTCTGTCTAGCCCCGCCCATGTACGACACACGAGAAGAGGCGAGTTCTACACGTAAACGGTTATACCTGCGCAACGACCTTTTGTGTGTCGTGTCTCTTATATATAGATGCCCGGAGAAGAGACGCGAAATAATAAAAAAAAAGGCGAAGAGAAATGGTTGTTGTAAAAATAAGGGACGAAAAACGGTAACAAAACGTGGGAAAAAAACGTTCAACTTTTGAAGTTGCCAACATTTTTCCAATAGCACACAACATCTTCCACCCCACAAAAGAAAAAAAGAAAAAATCACCGTACAATTTCCCTTTTTTGTGTGTGTGTGTGTCTTTGGCAATTCATCCATCACAAACCGAGAAAATCTGTTTCGCTACATGTGTGGGAGAGGTATTCATTAAGGGGCCGAAATATTCTGCCATTGTCTTATTTATTTTTTTACACGAACGGTAAAATAAAAAAAGGGACGACGCGCACGTGTGGATCAACGTACCGCAGAGACCAGACACGGATGCGCTTAGATAACGGAGAAAAAGAAAAAAGAAACAAGTTGGGGGCTCCATAGCGGACCCCAACACACACAGACACACAAGGAAATGATGATGATCATCATCATCATCAGAAGTGAAGAAGAAGAAGATGGCCAGAGGGTATCTGAAGGGAAAGAAAAGGAGGAATAAACACTGTAACTGGCAGGCATGTTCCAATCACGATGCGTGAATCACACGCACCTACCAAGAGAGGGGGGCCCCTTCTCTTTTTTTGCCTGGAACATTCGACATGAAGGAGAGAGAGAGAGAAAAAGTGGATGGATATTAGATGTATAGATAGATAAAAGAAGAAGAAGAAGCTGGTCTCCTCTTGTGTGTTGGCGCATAAAAGATGAGGTAGCCCTTTTTTTTTTTTATACAAGAGAACCCCGCCCGGGGCTCATTGTAGCTAGTCCGCAGAAGCAACACACACACACACCAACCAGCAGCATCCGATTTACAAGAAGTCTGAACCTGCCGCTGTGAAATGGCCCACATCCGCGCGCACACATCGACAAAAGAGCCTTTTCCCCCTCCACGCTCAAAAAAATATGAAGAAGAGTGAGAATTCCGGCGGCTGGGAAGAAGAGAAAAACTTGCGAGTACAAAAATAAATAAACTTTATCGCAAAATGTGTGTGTCTGTATATATTAAAGCTATTACTCACACTATACACTAGCGGCAAAAAGGAAAAAAAAGAAAGAAAGAGGTCAGAGTGTCAACTGTCATATAAACCAAAAATAAAACAACACCCAAGCACCGGGTACGCACATGTTAGTGTCCCCCCCCCCCACCATCACCAACACCACCCTCTCAACGCCCATTTTGCTTGATTACATTCGCCGCTTTCTTGTCAACTTTTTTTCTTCCGGACTTCCGGCTAAACTTTAAATCAACATCGTCTCGACTTTCTTTCAATGAAAAAAGTAAAATAATAATTCAAGAAAATGTGTGGGTTGTTGTCCGTTATTGTGTGTGTGTTCATGCGGGATAGGAGAAATTTCGAGTTGGATAATCAAAACCGAATACGAGTAAAAATGCTTAGATTGCGGGGTTTATCTGTGGGTGCAGGGAAAAAGAGAGACTGCGCAGATGGCCAGACACAACAACAACAACAACAACCATGTTGTTGTGATACTACTTTGGCCTGCATATAATGTAAAAAGAGGAAGAAAAAAAAGACATGGATGCGTACACACACACCACAAGTGGAGTTGTGGTTTTTTCGGGGCGATATTATATTTTTATTCCTCCAACAGAGAGAGAGATGGGCGAGTTTGTATGGGGAAAAAAGATGGTGGAAGGTATGATGGCGGCACCTTCATCATCACGGCATATTCAAAACGACTGTGTACACAAAAAACTTAAAGGTTTTATTTTCTCCCTTATTTATTCAAACTGTTAACGATATATTGGTTGATTCGAAAAGACAAAAGAAATGCATCTAATAATAATCGAACTGGAATAAATCAATTCCTCGTACAACTTTTTCTTCTTCTTCCATCTCTCCCCCCCCCTACTTTTTTTGATATCCTGTGGTGTCTTTCTCCTCCCCCTGACTACCCCCTCTTACACGCAAGATGGGGGGTCATGGAACATCTCTCCTTTCTTATTATTTCCTGGAGAAGAACTGGAAGATCTTTTTAAATAATATTTTTCATATTTCAAGGGGGGGGGGATGTTGTCTGCTGGTGAGGGGGGGAGTCAACTGGGGGAAGATTAAGTAGCCAAAAGGTTCGTCTTTCAAGAAAAAAAAGCTCTGCAGGAGGAAAAGAGAGTCTCGGGGTCAAACTCCATACCTTATAATAGACAACAAGAGGACCAAGGAGATGGAAACCCCAACTGCGATACAAGGCCCAACGTTTCTTCTTCTTCTGGTACCAGTAGGAGAGACAGTTATATTTCTCCTTCCTTACTCTAGAGGATTTGAAAAAAAGGAAACCTCTGGCTGGACTCTTTTGTTATACCATCTCTCGTCCAGTGAAAAGAGCACTCTCTTTCTCTTGGGCAGACAGTTCTTTCTTTTATTTCCAATCTCTTCTATTCTTCGTCTCGTGTCCCTCGGACTCTCTCTATCTCTCTCTCATAGGCCACAATGCACACACACACAGATGGTCTTTTACCTTTAAAAAGATATCGAGTCCCAAAAGAAAAGAAAAATAAAAAAGCCTCAGGTAAAAATCAATCAAAAACCATTTGGACCCAATAGGGATAATGGCATTTCAATGGCACCCAAGTGCACAATATAAAGCGCTCAAGCCAAAATTTTGAGAATCCATCTCTTCGGATGGCCCCATATAAGTAGATGCGCGTATCCAACTCCCAAAGCGACTCATCATTTACCCCCCCCGAAAACGAAATTTGTTTTTATTTCTTGACCAATCCCCGGCGATATGTCCACCAGACTTAGTGTTTTCACCTCATTTGTAGTTGACGAAGAAGAATAAAAAAAAGATACAGCATTCCTCTCTATATGGAATGTTAATGTTCAGTCTTTTTCTTCTTTCTCCTATCTATTCTGATCGTTGGTTGAACGGAATGAAAGACGTTCTTCTTCTTCTTCTTTTTTACCAAACAACAACTTGATGGATTCACTTCGCCACGGGGCCGCACAGACACACAACAACCCGAAGAGCTTTACGGGAGAGAAAGGGGGAAGATGGAGAAAAAAAAGGGCCTCACGCAGAGTTTAGAAAAAAGGATTTTCTACTTTATTCTTCTTCTTCATCTTTGATGGAAAGGATGAGAGGTTTTTTGGCGGGCGCAACATCGACGCCGATTGCGTATTACAAGTTCTTCAGGGTGGGTAGTGGGAGGTAAAAAGAAGAGAAAGGTGAAACAACGTTCACTGTCCGGGATGAATGATCCGAGATGCATCTTTACTGATCGATCGGATAACAGCGCTAATAGCCACCACCATCTTCTTGGAATGGAGTGCCAAGACAAAAGCAGCATCAAGAAAAAATAAAACTATAAAATGAATGAGGTTTCTGAGAAGATCCTGAATCCTCTCCAAGACATCCGGCTGCCTAGACCAACGTTTTCGCATTTAACTAGCAACACCTGTCAAAGCCAAGTTCAAAAATCGCAGCAAAATAGGAAAGAAGAAGGTTACAAAGAAGTTGGAAATATGCCAGCCATTCCTGAAAGAAGGGGGAAACATGTTGACACAGTGCGTGAAGAAGAGGAGAGAGAAATAACCAAGAAAAAGCAAACGAGGTAGTAACCGGGGTATGCGGAGAAAGGATATATATATATTCTTTTCGTTGGGTGGGCACCACCACCATGCTTTTGTGTAGCTACAAGAAGAGGGGGGTTCAAATGACGCGCTTGACAAGTCGAAACTCGACTTTTTCCCCTCTCCGCATTTTCCCAGCAGAAGCAAAACAAGAAGAGGAATCAAAAAGGGCTAGACAAGAATCGAGCCTTAACGAAGCACAAGAGAGTCAGCCCAAACAGGTGACATTTCATTTGAGATTGACAGGAGTCGACATATTCCACTCAAATCCGCATGAAGATTTCCGGAATTTTCTTTTTTTTTCGCCAATGGCATATTTTTTATTTTTCAAGTCAAAAGGTCGTTGTCTGTCTGGCTATCCCCCAAATCAACAAAAAAGATTTGCCATATCTGTCAACTTAAAATGCACACTGTAAAAAAAAAAAGCCACTTCCTGTCACAATCTTGTCTCGGCAATTTGGAAATCTCTTCATTTTCTATTCCGTCACTAAAAATATTTGAAGGAATTTTTCTCCATTTCACAACATTTTCTCTCCCCCCTCTACCTATTGTGACGCACGGTGCGCTTTTAACGACGGCTCGTCAAAACTGAAAATTCATCGTCAAATAAAGTCAGAAAGAAAATGAAAAGGTCCACAAGTTGTAACAAGGGCCCAGGATTTGTTTAGGTGAAGATAGGAGAAAAAAGAAGAAGAAAACGTTCCTCCAGTGTTGATTACACACAAACTGTGTATAAGCTGTAGGCTCTCTTTTCTCTTGTACCTTTTTTTTTTCTTCCCCTGCGCCATTTCGTTGATAATGTTACCGGTTTTTATTTTATTTTTATAGGCATTTTACACGGTTTTTCCGGTTCTTCTTCTTCTTCACGGCGTCGTCGGTTACCAGCCCCCCACCCCGTCGTTTTCTCTTTTCTTCTGTCATCGACGAAGACCCACACGCAGATATACAAACACACAGCAAGACAAAAAGAAAGAAAACGACTGCAAGGGAGAACAAAAAAGAAATGAAAATAACAATCACACAAAACAACAAAAAGCGTTCGGGTTAGAAAATATGAGCTCCTCGTTCTCGGTTTCCTCTGGCCGTGCCTATAAGACCGTCCTCCTCTTGTCTGTCCATTGTTGAAAAACACACCAGTGCTATTTATTTATCCCCCAAAGTAATTAGCCCGTCCTTCAATCCAAACCAACAAAAGCCAAAAAGTCATTTGTCAATTTCTTTCAATGCAAAAGGCCACGCAGGAAACGATTTCAAAGAATTTTCGTCAGACTTTTTCGACCCACCACGTGCGACTGTTTGACACCTCATTAACAATTAGAAGCGAATGGCACCGGCAAAAAGCAAAAAAAAAAAAGGGATGAAAGAACTTGTAGACTCATCATCAAGTCACAAAAAGAACTGAAAATGATGACCGTAGCGTAGCGTCTGGCTCTTCGTGTGACATATGCCGAAGAGAATTAGCGGCTACATGTCAACTTGAAAGTGTCACTAAAAGCTCTGGCCGTTGAAGTAGGGAGGAAGCTTATAAAAACAGATACAGCAGCAGGGCAGGCAGGGCAGAGACTGGATCGAAAATCCCCGTAGGAATGCTGAGGCCATTATCGCACACACGCCATTTTAATCTGTCAGGAGAGAAGCTTAGGCGTATGCCCGTAATGGAAAAGCGTCTCAAGAGTGTGTTTTTGTACGTTCAGAATTGAATAGAAGAGCTGAGGAGAATTTAAAAAAAGGCCGACCTGTTCTCTTTTTATCTGTTTAAATCCATCAAACGGCTAAACGAACAAATAGAATAGAAGCTGTTTGTTGCGGAGCAAATAATAAGAAATACACAGATTGAATTAGAAAAAAAAAATAGTTTCCAATGACAGGACGTCGTCACTTGAAAACTAACACCCTGCCACTGCCACCGCCCCCCATCGGAAATATTTAGAAAGTCTGCTAAGAGAAACCGGATGAGGGGGGAGTTTTGGTCTTAATTGGACTGGGAAGGTGTCTTGCCAAGCAGCAAAACGGAAGAAGAAGAGAAAAGAGGCAGTGCGTAACAAACAAGAAAAAAGTTGACAATTTTTTTTTTAAACGAAAAAAAAATGGTACCTCTTACGTTGTCTAGAGCCTAATTCGTTTCCAGTTGGCAGCCAAGCCAAGCCTATTATTGTTATTATGACACACTACTACTAGTCGTCGAGGAAAAAAGAAAAAAACGGGTCGTAGGGCAAAGAAATTAAAAATAAAGGTGCCTCTTCTTTTTTCTTTAATAACAAAAGAGGAGAAACACAAAACAAAAGGTAACTAAGGCTACTAGAAGCGAACCGCTACCAGAACCGATTTAGCAGCTCGTTATTCCTTTTCTCTTTCTCCACTTGTGGAGATGAGAAGATAACGACAAAAAAGAAAAAAGTAAACGGGGACGAGAGGCCAGCAGCAGAGAAACACATTGACGTCACACAGGGTTCGGTAAATTATCTCTCATAAATCTCGAGTCTTATTTCGTCCGCCTAGCCCCACAACTCGAGTGCCGGTTGAATACCATTCGCTTTTGAAACCAACATTTTCATCCAAAAGAAGCTCCCAGAGATAGGGGGTGTAATTCAACCGATTGGCTTTTCATGTATCAACATTTAATACAGCGACCGCAACCAACCGACAAACCGCGAAACAAACCCGTCTATAACCACAGTTAAAACCTTATCTTCCTCATCCAATCCATCCTCTTGTGTCCCCCTCTATAACTTTGTATACCGAGATTTCCCACACGAAGACCACAGACTAACACAATCTGACGGATTTCCATGATATGACGTCACACACACATACAATAAGACGGCAAACACAACAAGAGTCTCGAGAGCGTGACGGTCCGGCGTCCAGTCTCGGTCCAACATAGTCTGTAATATTTCATTGTTGTTATGCAAATTTTTTCCGTTTTCCCAGGTGGGATGCAACAACAACAACAACAACCTGCAAGAACTGCCTGACAGAAAGAAAAAAAAAAATGCCAACCAGTTTTTTCAACCTTTTCAGTGTCGGGCCATTATTTTCCTAGTTGTTTTCAGTCATGTAAAAGTTTCTTGTTTCTTTTTTCTAACAGGCTACGTCTAGCAGTACCGAGAGGGTCAAGAAACAAAGGTGCGGCCGATCGAAAAGAGTTTCTGATTGAACCGAATTAGGATGTGTGTGCTAACAAAACCGGTCGATTTCGCCTGACACAACTCTTATGGAATGCCGAGATGGTGAAATGTTGGAAAAAAGAGTCCGACTACTTACATGGGATTGGTGGTATTCCAATGGATATAGTGCATGCGAGTAGCTGTGGTAACGGTGGCCAGAGAAAGCGTTTCAACCGAAACGAGAAGTAGCAAAAGGAGCATGGGAGGCCAAGTCGGCCACCGGACGCTGCCGCAATGACAGCCGTAGCGTCTCCTCCACATCATCAACGACGATGTGGAGGTGGTGATTAAGGACGAATCTTCGATCCGCTCCGATGATGAGGCTAGCCGTTGATGATGTCGCACCATCTTGCTGATGTGTTTTGGGGGGGAGGAGGATATCGAAAAAGGCAACTTGGGCAACTAACACACTTCCGACGAAACACTTTCCGATTGAAGATGATTGAGCTTGTTTTGAACAAAAATTTCTCAACTTGAGCAAACCAAAAAAACAAAAACGAATTTTGAGCTTTTTTTTTTAAATTCAGAGTGAACCAATCCGAACGTCAGGTTGTAAAAAGGCCATGACCATAATCGATAAACTTTTGGTGGCAATTGTGGAATCGGCGAGCGAAAAAATAGTAAAGAAGAAATAAACTTTTTCAAGATAAACGTGTGTCCTTCAAAAAAATAAATTCCTGGTCTTAGAGTTGTTGTAAAGCCAATTCGAGAGAGAGTGTAAATCCGATCTTATTCAAAGTCTGGTTGACTTTTTCTTCATCGCACACGAATGGGAAACGAACAGACAAAACACACTTGACACACGATCAGAGAATATAACACAGCACACAAAATCCTGAAATGAAAAATAGCACTTATTTCAGAAGAGAAATGATGTATCTCTTTTACTAGCTTGTAAAAATAAGCGGGGAATGTGAGGAGCGAAGGGAAAACACGTCCGCAACCGTGCACATCTCACGACTGTGTGAGCTCTAGCCCTTCGGCACCGTTGGGCACTATCCCATGGCCGCCATAGCAGACAGCATTATTCCCCTATCCTTTCCTCCTCCTCCTCCTCCCTCCCTTCTTTCTTCTTTTTTTCCACCCTTCCTCTTCTTCTTCTGGTGTGGAGGGAAGCAGACGAATGAAAGGGGAGGAGCTTACATTTCTTTTCTGGTATAAAACAAACCCCGAGGCACATTGATTTCTTGCTCATCGAATAAGCAAAACTATGCGGGATTCTTCTTCTTCTTCTTCTTCTTACCCGCCTCTGGGGATGCCTTGACGCACACACACAACATTCTTCCAACAACAACAGCAGAAGATGCTTTCTGGTTATATACAACATGGTGGTTGCGCGACGACTCTTGGGCGACTCGCATCATAAAATTAACCGCCGTTTGCTACAGCTTTCCAATCGACTAGACTTTGATGTCATTTCACAATCATTATTGTTTGTTTTTTTTCGATCTAGAATTTGTTTTTTTAAATGATTATTTTTTTCTGGAAATATCAAACGGCCATCTTGGATATTTTTTTTCTTCTTCCTCCCACCTTTTCAAAAAAAAAATTTAGTTTTTCATTAGTGTGTGTGTCTACCTGCAGCATGGTCATTCCTTTTCAATCGTCTTTTGTCAATTCCTCCCCTTTTTTCGCGTTTAGTTTTCTCGCCTATTCCTTTTAATTTTTAAACTGAAAAGAATTAGATTTAATTGACCTTTTTCTCAAGTCATTAAATTCTATTGGATCTGGAGAAAAAACAACAACTGCGTGTTGATTCATTCTGTTACACGAAAAGCGGCTCATTTAAGTCTGTCAAAGGGAATTTCTTTCCATCCAATTCAATGGCGGACGACGTAGAGAGGGGGGGAGGGATGTGCTTTATTCATTGGCACGTCCTCTAGAGCCAAACGGGAAATGGAGCGGAGGTGTTAATGAGACCTCTGATTTCCCTACAAAATTGATTCAAATGAAATTCACACAACGTGCTAGCCCCTCAACGGATCTGGCCATGATTAGACGGGGGGCAGTGTCTAATTTGGTGACGATAAAAAATTTTTAAAAAAAGAGTTGATCATATAAAGAATTCTAGAGCGGAAGATTCAAAGAGAAAAATAAAACAAAAATTGGGTTGGTTTTCTTCTTAAACAAAAAGAAAGAAAATTCCAACCACTTCCTGTCGAGACCTATATTCTCCCTTATAATCCCCCGCTTTTCTCCGGGTGGGGGAGAGAGTAAAGAAAAAGCTAAAGGTGGTACACTCGAAATGATTCTCATTGGTTCATGGTAATGCGCCAAGTCAAATTTGGTGCGTGTGTGTGTATCCAACAGGTAGAAACAATAGGCCTATTTGTTTGGTAATGTGTAGTATAGACCGGGATTCTACACGCATGCGACTATATTTGTGCACTAACGGGACACACTCTATAAAGGAAGAAGAAGAAAAGAAGATTTTCTTCTGGGAAAAAAAGGGGTTTTCAAGTTACTAGAGACATGGTCGATCAGCTGTCCATAAACGGCGAACCACAAGGATAGATATATATAGTAGACCATGGAAAAGCATTAGGGTAAAAAGAGAAAAAAACTATGCGGGGGGTTTGTGCAGCAGTCGAGCACATGTATATATATTTCTACCTTCCATTTCGCCTGGCCAGCCAACCACCTCTCCATTTCGGTCTTCTTCCCCTCTCTCTATACGCGTATATTTTTAATAGACGTGGCAATATCCGAGGGTAGAGAGGAATATTACAAGAGAAGAAAAAAGGTACAGATCTTGTTTTATTTTTGTGAGAAGGGGGGGGACCATTCAAAAAAGAACGGCCTGGAGCACTCTCTATGAGCTAGTAGATGAATTCCTCAAGTTCATCTGCCTCTTTTTTTTTTCCCTTTACCTATAGCTATATTGCAAGAGTCAATTCAACAGGTATGTTGAGGGAACATTCTCCTCCTCCCCCTCTTTTTTTAAAAAAGAAAAAGTTACAAACAAAAATCAAGTCAAAAGTCTTTTTCTTATTTTATGGTCCTGTACCCCCCCCATCACCTTCCTTCCTTGCCCCCTTGGAAAAACACAGCCTAGATATATAATATAACTTGCAATCTATTTATATGAGGGGAGGAATTACATGTGTATCATATAAAAAGAAAAGAAACGATGAGGCCCACTCGAGAAGTAGAAGAAAAAAAGGCTTGCCGTGGGAACTCCATGCGTGCGCACCTTTTTTTTCTCGGTATCAAACGAAACAAAATTTTCTCTCTCCCGGAGAAGAATAACACTCGTCACCTTTCTCTCCTCCCGTTTTTTTTTCTTTTTCACTGTTTACAACTTGACGCCTGTGTGTAACTTGACGCCTTTTACCCTCCTGCTTTGCCCAGAAACAATTTTCTTTCCTCCCTTTAAAGCTTTTATGTTTCGACATATTAAGCGCTTTAGATTCGTTTTTTCCCCCACACACTCGTACGATTTTTTGGGTGAAAATATTTTCAATTCCAACCGATGATTTTGTTATGTCTCTGCTAGAGGAGTTGGCACGATAGCGCCAGGAAATTCACAACCGTGTCCATTCACACGCTACACATTTTGGTGTAGCCTCACAGAAACTTTTACTCTCGTCGCCAAAAAATAGAAAAAAATGCCCATCAAGTCAAAAGAAGAAGAAGAAGAAGTTAAAACTCAACTCTTTTGTTGTCTAAGAGTTTGTATCATGCGATGATGGACCGAGCTATAGAATATTATTACACACATCTGTGGTTAGACCCATCAGCTTGCAAACAGCCAATTAGTAGCCATCATATGTGCTATAGCAGCCAAAGCCAAAAAACAAAAAGGCTGCGAAGGATATACCTGTGAGCCGGTGCGCTCACAGTCTTACTAGATGGTGGAACCACTGTAATCTATCAATTGCCAAAGTTAAGGCTGTTGAGTCCTGTGTTATTAACAAGACGTGCGGGTCAGATGTTTCCCTTTTCTCTTGTGACGGATCGACTCTGACTCTCGGATGGAAACTGTGAATGTCTGCAGGGATGTCGAGAGGGGGGGAAGCAAACTTTCTTTCATTCTCCGAGCTGGAGAGAGAGAAGAAAAAATAAAATCATAAAAAAGTTTTTTCTCACACAAGCAACTAGTCGAAAAAACGAGAGAGAAGCACAGCGACTCTCTGCCAGTTTAACGGGGGGAAGAAGAAGGTCATCATCATCGTGAAGAGAGTGAGAGCAAAAGGCAATGAGGAATTCGAGTTGTGTCTAAAGTCTCCGGTGAACTCTTGGCAGGATTTGGTAAGACGGGCAACGATCACTCACGGACAGCAATTACCGCCATCAGCTAATGATATAGTCATGATATGAACCACAGCGCTGCGCTCGGTTCTTTATATACGTAGACGATGATCGAATTGAAATGCTTATAATGCCGTTAAACTGCCGTGCTCCTTCCTATATACATATATGAAATAATACACACACACACACGGCAATAATAAAAAAAAAGAAAAGCAGATGGAACCCGCAGAGAGAAACGAAGGAAATTTGTGAGAAACCGTCATGTCGCTCAACGGTTCTCCTTTTGAATGATTCTATCCGGCCCGCGGATGAACTCTCTCTCTTACCGTTTGCTGTGATAGGACCCGGACCCGAGTCCGGAAAGCACGTTTTTTGTTTTGTTCCATTCATGTTCTTCTCGTCTTAACTTTTTCCAGCCGATATTATATACATATAATACATTGTTTCTTTTAAATGTTACCGTGAGCCGGCTGCGATCTAAGTCTCAACAAGCAGATTGTGTGTGGCCAGGAGGTTACTTACCTATAAAACGACACAAAACAAACAAGAGAATGAGATTAGAAAACATATTTTTTTTTTTGTTGGTTATATAAGGGTAATTATTATTTTAAACGCAGACAACTAACACACAAATATTTCTCCACATGTTTAAAGAATACAACTGGCCGGTATTCGATTCATCATTCAAACGGTCGTATTATATGTGTGTAGGCCCTCATCCGCCAGCGCCAACAGAACGTTTATTTAAAATTGGTGAGGCTTGTATAGTTTCCTGCTCAGGTGTGTGTGTGTTGTAGTCCATTTCCGACAGCCCAGCCGCTTTTATCGCGTTCCTCATCTCCTTTTATTTTTTTTCGGTGGAAAATAAAGCCCATAGATATTATATCTGCCGATACAATCAAGGGAGCGATAGATATATTCTCTCGTTTCACCTGATACAACATCATTCATTTGATTTTGTCAATCGTTCCACGAAACGTGTCCCGCGTGATTCGATCTGACTCCACAATGATTCGATATTCACCAACCCTATTCAAATTACATTTTTCAACCAAAACAAAACAAAACAAAAAAAAACGTGCGTTATTTTTTGCTATATCCAAGTTTCTTAGATGGGGTAACCCTAGACACACGCACTGGTCTCGACCTTGCCAGCAATGAACTTTGAACCTCTTCTCTAGTGGGCGGATTCCGAGGATGGATGGATGTGGATGGATCATGAGAAAAAAAGGCGAGAAAAACAAAAGAGGCCTGTACATGTATAGATGTGACGGACACAAAATGAAGAGCAGCTAGCACGTCTGTCGAAAAATACACGACGCCAAAAGGAAATGAGAAAAAGAACAAGGGGGCCGTCGAATGGAAGAACAACAACAACTTTCCACTCTCCGCGTTTTCCCATCTCAAAATGGCGATGGGAGAAGAAGAACTTTCTTTTAAGGTATAGGCGACAGCAACAACCCGAAAAAACAAGTGGAGCAAACTCGTTTCGATGTTGTTTGTTGGATGAGATGACGGCCGTCGTTCACCTTGGCTTTAACACCGAATTAAATGAAATCAATGATGATTGTTGCACGAGAATTTGCGTCTAATGATTGCGCCATCTTTTCCAGCACATTCTCCGAAGGTGAAAGTCTCATCACAAATGATTAGTCCCTCTAATATACGACACCGAGAGAGAAGAAAACAAAAAAAAAAAGCCGTGCGTATTATTGTGTGTGTGACCTTTTCATCAAGCTGCTGCTGCTGCTGCCGGGATGGCACGACGCGACGACTTTGTAATTTGCACACGCTCTAATAACTATGACGCCATTTCCTTTTTTTTTTTTTCCTTTTTTCGAGTTTTGTTTCAATTCCTTTACGACTTTGTAGGCGAACACCGGTGATTACGGTTGAGGAGATGGCAGCGTTTCCCCCCCGTGCGTGCCCTAATGTCTACTACGCTTTCTACACTATATATAGGGGGCCGCCGCCACCGCCCGAGCTGCTCATCTGTTTGCCTCTCATCAACCCCCCCAAGCCACCCTTTTCTTTTTTTCTTGGCTAAAGCACTTAGCCACATGAAACTTTGGTCTTTTTTTTTTTCACTAAATTATCACAGCAGCAAAGTTTCCCCGCCGGTTCGGAAATAGAATGTTGGGACGCGACACCTTGCAAAGTATATATGTATATATGGAAAGGAAAAACAGCTGTACAATAAATATGTATCGTATCATGAAGCTGCTAACTATATATGATAGGCTGGCATTTGGGGTGGGTTTTGTTATTTATTTTTTAACGGCGGTAAAGTATGACTTTAGGCCGTCCTTGTTGTGTGCTGTTTGTGTCTATACGTGTGCTCTATTGCGAGAGGGAAACCCAGATATCCATTTGGCCCTATAAGAAAAAAGTCGTAACAGCCACATACACACAGCACAGCCACACGGGAGAGCAGCAGGAAGAAACAATCCGAAATGGCCATGTAATTAAGGACGCGTAAATTTTTACCGTCGTTAAAGAGAAAGAAAAACATCACATGGCCAAAGCACAAAAGAAAACCAACGACGACGACAAAAAATTAAGGCCCCCCTTTTCTTTTAATCTCCATTTGAAAAGAAAATATGGGGGAAGCTCCTAACAAATTTAAGGAGCTATAGGAGAAAGAAAGATGTGGCTCTTGTTTTTACTTCGTTTTACCGGCAGACCGACGGCCATAAATAAGGTCACGACATCGTGAGCGTGTAGGCACGTGAGTTCTTCTTCCAGCGACACTCTTTACAAGCTAGAAGAAAACAAAGTGACTACTTCTTTTCGGTCTTCAATAATTCAAAAATTTAAAGAAAAATAAAAGGGCAAGAGTTAATGGAGAAGGGTCTCTTTTCATTTTACCTGGAAAAATATACATCCAAGAAAGAAGAAGACTGGTATATCCATTTACCAGACCACATCTGGTAAGGAGGAGAGGGGGGTTCGATGCGCCATATCCCCTTTGCGGACATTATTATATTGGGACACGGAGCGACTACTTCAAGGCGATGATTTGAACTAGAGAGAAAGACATTGGAGGGGGTATACTATACTATCCATTCATTTCCTGGTGCAGCGAAACACAATGAAGCCGCGACCGACCCCAAACGACTATACAGTTAAAGCTTTGATGATAATGAACCAGTAACAAGACTTGAAATGATGATGTACTAGAACACACCAGCAGCCAACTTTGGGAAAGAAGAGAAGAAGAAGAAGAAATATATATAAAAGATAGATATATATCCTCTGAGCTTACGGAGAGATAGACAAACAAAACCCTCGCAACAATGCGCGCACACACATATGGGGGCCAGCAGCAGCAGCAGCTAAGCTAAGCAGATCGTGATTCTCGTGTATCCCTCCGGGTGATGATGATGACACACGACACTCGAAAAAGAATCTCTTTCTCCCTCTCTCTCTCTCGACTAGAGTAGTATATAGTACCAGTGAGTGTACGTGCACATTAGATTGTTTGGGAGAGAGAGAGAGAGAGACGGAGAAGTGAAACCGCAGATGGGACGATTGGGCACAGCGAAAACCGAACCCACAGCAAACACACACACAACTCGGATTCGCTCGATTAAGATTAATAAGAAGTTTGCCGTTACCAACCGAAAGGCGAGTGTGTCTTCATCACAACACACGTATTAATATATCTTTTGTTTTATGAGTATTAGATTGGTCCGAGTTGTCCCTGGCGGAAAATTGGTTTTCTGTTTCGATTTGAAAAGATTTTTTTTGAAAATGCCGCTCCCACCAGTCTTTGGTTGCGACCGAAAAAAATTAAGGCTGACGCGTTTTATAAGATGTGTGTGTGTGTAAATATATATATGTTCGTTCTTATTTCCTTGTCGGTCCAACTTTAAAAAAAAAAGCTGAATCTCTACTCCACTCATCGATGGACGAAAAGAGATAAGAAGAAACTGGTAGAAGAAGAAGAAGAAGGGGGGCAGGTCTTTGCACTCGCGGTGCTATAGTCTGGACAGATGGAATATAACGCTTGCTACACACATTCTTATCTCTATCGACGCTCATGTTATCTTCTCTCTCTCTGCTGAATAAAAGAGAGAGAGATCCGTTTGGCCTCCAAGTTGAAGGACTCGCAGCAGTGCAACATTTGGCGCGGGACCAATGAGCCGTGTCAAAATCATCTCACGCCGCTTCGGTGTTGTGGAATAAATAATCGGTTGAATGGAAATCAATTTTCCCTCCTTTCAATTTATTGTATAGAGAGGTACCGGTACGTATATCTACTATATATACAATATGCGGTGTACATGTTCAATAATTTTTTTTCTTCTTTTTCGCTTTTCGGGTTAGCCGGAAAAAGTCGAGAGGAGGAAAAATTGGAAAGAAGAAAAGGTGCAAGGGCCATGTCGCTCGGCATGTCTCCGACATGGCAGCTAGCACACGAAGATATCCATCATTTCGGCTCAATGTACACACACATGTACAACATTTCGGGGGAGGGGTATATATCCAATGAGAGAAGGAGGGAAAAATAAAAAGCGCATTCTGGTGTGCTTGTATACGATTTCATGAAGCGCAGCGCAATCTGACAGGGGGTGTACTGGTGTAGGGAGAGAGACCCTTTTTTGGCCCCCGCCAAGTCTGACAAACTTTTTTTCTTTTCTTCCAGGGGAGAGAGCCTTGCAGTGCGTTACAAATCAGCAGACAAAAGCGAGTTACCCAACAAAAGAATGAGCAACAACAAACCATATCGACTCTCTCTCCCACCCAGGAAATTTCTCAAGAGAGTCAGGACAAAACTTTGTCCTTCTCTTTTTTCTCTTTATCCTGATAAATATTGGACAGTATACACTGGGCGGCGATTCGATCGACTCCGGGGTTCGAATTTGTTAACTTGCGGGTTTGTCAGTATAAGTATATAACGTGGCATGTCATTGACGCCTCAATGGATCGCGATGGCAACCAGCGTAATGAGAGTCGCGGTGCACACAAGACCCGGATCATCTCGAGAACCGACGTAGGGAAGAAAAAATATTTTTAAAAAAGTCGATGCACAAACGAGCGGTCTCACACAGAGGAGAACTCGAATGACGACGAGTAATTTGTGTTCAGAAAAGAAGATAAGAGTGAAAGAGATGAAGGGACTACTACTACATCACAAGTTCCAGCATATATCGGTATAATTGTTCAAGTATCTGCTGCACCGCCGTATTATGTCTTTCTCTCCATTTCAGAGAGAAAGTCAAAAACAAAAGCCAGTCAACCGTCGCCAAAAACCCCAACCCAGTTTCTTTTTTGTTTTGGGGGGATATAGACGGACGAAAGAAAAAGCCGCGTGCCGGCCCGCTGACTTCCAGGACTCCTATAAGCCCCAGCGATGAGCCGAAGAGACGACGACCGAGCAAACGGAGGGGAAAGAAATGAGGAGAGCACTCTTCAAGTCGTTAATTATTGACCCCCTGAAGATGCCGAAAAAGATGGTGAAATAGAAGCAAAATGCACAGGGGGGACTACCCCGGCGGAAAGGAGGAGCCAAACACGCACAGCCGGGTTCATGTTCAAGAAGCTGGAAATAGAAAGCGGATTTTCCATAGAGCTCTACTCCCCACCACTATGGGCAAACGGTAGAATAGAATAGAATAGAATAGAATATAGACGGATACTATACATAGGCGGTGCTCTGGCTATGCCATTAGCCGGC
Source organism: Daphnia pulicaria (assembly GCF_021234035.1). Classification (NCBI taxonomy): domain Eukaryota; kingdom Metazoa; phylum Arthropoda; class Branchiopoda; order Diplostraca; family Daphniidae; genus Daphnia; species Daphnia pulicaria. Next base: position 14,038,965 of record NC_060920.1, on the reverse strand, counting down.
CAGCCTGCTGGAGAAAAGAAAAAAAAAGGGAACAACAAACGGTCCGGATCAAAATTAAGTAAAAAATAAAAAATATATAAGCCAGTCAAAGATGAAGGGAGTCTCTCAGAGTCAAAAAGGAAAAAAAAAAGGTATACACATAAGAAAAAAAATTTAAAAAGGGAACCTTGAAGAAGGATTGGGGAATATAAGTTATACACCAAACTCCATTCACTCTGTTGTATACTCTCTGTGTGTGTGTGTGTGTGACCCCCCGTCCATTTTGACTTGAAAAAAAAACCTTTGACCATCGATTGATTGGCGGGGGTTATTTCCCTAAAGTCTGGTCAACCGAAACGAACCGGTCGGTAGAAAAATCTAAGAAAGAAAAGCAAAGCAAAGCCAAAAAGAAAAAGAAAAAGAGCCTTTCAATCTCTTTTGTGTCTGTCGACCAAACGTTTCGACTCAACAGGGGTGTTGATCACTGTTATTGACCAGCAGAGCAGAGCAGAGAGCACAGCCCTGGCAGCCATTCTTTGATTCTTTTGACTGTTTCAACAACCACCTTTTAACCACCTTGTCCATAGTCCTCAAGAAGAAGAAGAAGAAGATAATACACAAACAATATGTAGACATGTAGGTTGGGCGCAAGTGGGGGGAAAAAAAACCAAACTTTAACAGTATATTATAACGGATGCGCCAGCAATAGACTGTGCAGGTTGTCATTAAACTATTCGTCAGGTATTTAAGAAAAGAGTAAGTACTACCCGCTTTTTTTTTGTTTTGTTCGGGCAAGAGATGTAGTTGATCACGGCAGAAGAGGCGTTCCTCCCGTGTACACACACACACACAGAAATGCGATGGTGGGAATGCCAGGAATTTCGTGTAAAGGCAAAAAGGCAGGAATGAAATAAACGGCCGCGGAACCATATCAAACCATTTGATTTATTGCGAGGCGCCAAGGAAAATGTAAGAAGAAGAAGATGCGCCTTTTTCTCCAAAAGCTCTCAATCATCACGTATCTTCTTCTCATGTACGGATGATGGAGTGGCACCGACTTATGGAAGACATTGAAGATAATTTCATTCCTTTTGGCCCTCCCCCACCACTTGATTTGCCTCTCTATTCCCCCAGCGCGCGTTATTGTCTTATAGACGTGCAGCGTAATACATATAAACCACCACCACGAGCCAACGAGGATCGTACACAGTCGGGAGGGGGGGGGGGGGAAACTGTTGAAACGAAAAGGGAAAAAACGTTGATTTATATTGACGTGAACCGCTCAGAGTCAATCACAAGGATTTTTCTTTTTCTTCTTTTTGTCTATAAGACCACAAAGATATTTTCTCCCTTTTCTCTTAGAGATGTGGATTATTATAAAGAGTCCCGTCTATACCCGACGGAACCAGCGGGAGGTTTCCTCTCAAGCAGACAGAAAAAAAGAAAAAACTTGAGCTCGGACCTAAAAGGGAATATATAGACAGTCAAGATCATTGGTTACTGGGTCTTACAACCGGAGGAACAGATGATACAGTCAACAAGGTATACGTACATCAAGACGGAAGAAAAAGGAGGGGTACAGCTTTCAACCCCCCCGTCGTCGTTAGTATAACCCCCTTATATTCCTCTTCTCTCTCCAGCAAGCTCGGAAACTTGTGAATTCATTTCAGACCCCGAAGAAGTGGAGGAATGTGTACTCCATTAACATGACCATTTTCTCTTCTTATATTTAATTAAGCCAAGCTCACACAGCAGTGAGTACAGTACACACACTACTCTCCCCTGCTGACTGTCGGATGGCGAATGGAACAGGACACGCTCCTATACTATATACCCCCTCGGACCTGACTGGTATATAGGCAAAGAGGAGAGAGTGTTAAGTATCGGAATATTGGGAAACTTTGGCCGACATGTGTTGACCTCGGCAAGTGACCTCTTTCAAGCTGCAGCAGATGTTGGTTTCCCCGAAATAATTTTTATTTGTGTTTGTCGGAGCCGAGGAATATAGAAAAGGGAATAAAGGGCTCGAAATTCTCACCAGCGGACACGCGTTCGCCATCACATAACTTCCGCCATAAAGTTCGAGACGATAATCAAGCCGCTTGTACACTCACAGAGCCAACAAGTACTGCTTAAGATGTTTATCTTTAGAGTTACCACCGCTGGTATATATATTACAATTTCCAAAGGGAGAATTCGGTTGACAGTCGTGTTAGAGAGGCTTTTTTTTCTCTTTTTTCCCAAGGCGCGTTCAATTTCATTCGTTCAAAACCATTGGGGAATAATCAGGCCAGCGGTTAGATCGAGCGATTGCGACCGCTTGTTCAACAAACTCTCTCCTTATGCAAACGAGTAAATCGCCAATCGTTCCACTTTCCATATTCGTTCTCCATCCGACATTTTATTCGAATTTGATTCTTTATTTTTCTCGCCCCGGTTCGTCACGAATTTCCCTATAGACGCTTGCGGGAAAATCGCCGATAGTGAGCAGAAAGGGCATCAAATAACAATACAGACTGTTAAAGTCTCTCTTTAATATTCAAAAGGGTTCCTGCATAGGGGGTTGGGATAGTGCGGTTCTACAGTGTTAATTGGATTGCATCTCATTTTCAAGGGAGAAAATTTACGCGCGTAAGAAGAAGAACAAGACCCTACATGGGGATATCGAGTTTCCGTCGTCCATATAGTATCCCGCAACTCCTTTTATTTTCTCCCTTTTGTCTTGAGCGTTTTTCAGCGAGGGGACACACAGCAAGCAGGAGGTCCGTTCCTTTTGTTTTAACACACATATCCTTCATCATCTTGTTCACCCCTTTTTCTGACATATTAGAATACTTCTTGTATTATACAGTCCCTCATCTTCTTTCGCACAAGCTAGCTCCCGCCAAGTTCTCACCAAAGACTAGAAAGAGAGACTAGACTTTTCTTTTGAAAAAAATTATACAAAAAATTTTGTCCGGGAAAAAAATAAAAAAGAATATCTCAAAGACCAGAGCGGTCGGAGAGCTGGAACGAGTGCGCGCAATTCCGTTCGAGTGAAGATGAGACAATGGAGGGGAGGGAGAAAAAGTTCTCCAACGCTTTTTTCTTTTTTCTCTTGGCGATATATACGAGCGTGATCCAGTCCGTTCTACTCATCCATTGGTAATACACTCTCTATCTTTAAGGAGAAAACAAAAGAAGGTGATAGATGACGATGCTTTAATTGAAGCATCCAAGAGAGAGAGAGAGTCTTTTTCTCCCCTTTTGGAAGAAGAAGAAGAAGAAGTGGGCGTCTATATACTCTTTGCTGACAAACTTTTTTCTGATGGCGGTTGCTGCTGGTTTGCTGCCGGACTCTCGGGGCTTCATTTCCGCTGGACGAAAAACACATCACCTCCCAACACTGCTCTTATCGCAAGCGTAATACAAACGTACGGGGGTAACGAAGAAAACAGAAAAGGGGGAGCAACAAAAATTGGGAGATTGTAGTTTGCCAAATTGGATTCGGTTCCCCTTGATGACGGACTTTCGACCCCTTTCTATATATAATGCTACTAAAGGTGATTCCGTCCGAGAACCAGCCAGCGGATTACAAGTTTTTTCTACATCAGAAACTTGTTCTTTGTGAGACTTATACCCTTGAAAGTTGGACGGACGGACGCACCCACCAAAGAGGAAGAAGTGAACGACACACATGACTTGTGTGTGTGTGTGTGTGTCGCATGCCACTGGCATATCGATATCGTCAGCACCAAAAACAAAAGGCATAAGCAAAGTTGAAGTCAGGCGGAAGTCCGACGGAAGTCACGTGACCTGCCGGAATTGAAGATTTCGGTTTCCGCAAACAGAAAAGAAAATTCGGCCGAGGGTCAACCGGCCGCCGCCGTCGGCGAAAAGTGCGCTTTCTTGTTTGCCATCGACCAATTGAATCAACATAGACATTTACCATCAAAGGCACACTTCTCTTGTTGGCGGATGGGACGGAAAAGGGTTCGGAAAAAATATTCTAAACAGACGAGTAAAAGTTGAGAAGTAGAAAAAAGGGCGACAGACGAGAGAGAGAGTAGATAGTTGATCAACTCTTGTGTATACATGTCGTCCCCTGTCCTGTGTGTTTGGGCGACCGGAAACCAGAACTTGATGAGCTCAGACAAGGATGTAAAAGGGTTGACTCAATATTTGAATAACGTGCGCTATCCGGCACCAAGTGGGGGGGGGGGGGGGAGATAGTTCTACACTAGTATAGATGAGTTCATATTTCTTCATCATTTCTAACCATCCGCCGCTATCCTATTCTGTGCAAACAGGACAATCGGTGTGGTGGGAGCTGCTGAGGTCATCCGACACCTACGACAAAGATGACGACAATTTTGGTTGAAATTCAAATCGACGTTCATTCATTCTTTCACTCATTCAAGTGGTTAGTGGTTATTATTCACACCCATTCAGGATATGGGTGTTTTGTGTTTGTCTGTCCCTCATCGCCTTTAACCTTTTTTTTTCTTCTTCTTTTTTCCCTTCAAATAAAAATATAAAATACGTGTCGCCCGACAGATGGTCTATAAATATAATGGAATTACACAAACAATCAACAGGGACTACAGCGCATATAGAGGCCCTTTTCTTTCTCTCTCGTTTTATTTGTTGGTGTGTCGAATGTGCAAAAGCACTTTACTGGAATCGCCATTTGAGGTTGAGTGATGATAGCCCCTCACCACCACCACGGCCGCCATAAAAAAGAAGAAGAGACACAGCGCATATATACAAGCGGCTCAGGAGGAAAGAGGATGAATAAGAAAATATACACTAAGCTATTTTAATGGGCCTTGGCAACTCCTCCCTGCCGAGAGAGAGAGAGTGGGAAAAAAAAGGTGGGATGAATAAGAAAAACGACAGAGTCTTCTCTTCTTGTACACAACAAATTGAAATCAATCAAACCATCAAAAGAATCCTTGGGCTAGCAGAACACATTTTCGGAATAATATTTCTCACGTTTTTTTTTTTTTTTTTTCACGATGGAGTCGTCAAAATGTCGCAGACCGTCATCAACTTTTCCCTGAATTGACAAGTAAGAAGCGCGTGATTGCCGGTCTGCGGGGGACAAAATCCCCCACCATAAAATTGCAAGGTAATGCTGCCGTGGTGAATTACCGACGGAGACAAAAGAATATGCGAAATAAAAACGTGTTAAGAGGTGCACTTTAGAATCGTGACGGAAAACCAACGAGTTATGTTTTTTTCTTTTCTTTTACAACGAAAAATTATGATGATGTAACAAGCAAGAAAGAGATGGGAAGGTGGAAAATTTTTTTGTTTCAGATGTCAAAAAGGGTTAAAAAACGTTCAAGTTAATCTCGCGGAAGGAGACACAGCTCGTGGATCAAAAACTGGAACCGATTGGGTCACGAGAAGAAAAAGAAAAAAGGGGGAAACATCTGGAATGTATTTGACGGTGTACATTACTCAACTTCATCCATCATTTCCTGGGCCACAGCCCTAGAGGTGACACGACTTGCTGGACGACTATAACACACCAGATATATAAGAATATATGGAATCTCCATACGTCTTTTTTTTTTTTAAAAGAAAAAGTTTTTAAAATCTATACGATTTCTTCCTCAAAATACATATATATAAACATACGAAGACACGCCGATAGTTATTCTATAATTTTTTCCTTGAGGCGTAAAAAAAGGTGCATAATCATGCGGAAAATTTCTCGATTATTTCGCATAAAATGACGGCAGATTGAAATTCACTCGAAGGAATTTTTGGAAATGCATTATTCAATATTTTATTGGCCAGAGTCTATAAAAAAAAAATGCATTGACGCCCATTGCGTTTTTTCCCCCTTTTTTTTCTATTGGTTTAATCATTACGCCATCTGCTCCAGGCCCGGCCACAAAGTCCCAAACCGTTTCACACACTCACACACACCAAAAATGATTTTTCTTCCCTTTTTTTTTTCTCCCCAATTTTCTCTCCTTTTTCGAAATGCCTCAGCCTAGCTGATTGTGTGTAGAGATGATGATGAAAGGACGCGAGCAGCATCTAAGAGAGACGAAACACATTTCCCACCAATGTTTCTCTTTTCGTTGCCAGTAACGGATAATAATTTTCGGCTGTACCTCTCCTTTCTTTTTACGATCAAAACAACAACATCTCGAAAGAAAAAGAAAAAAAGAAAACGATATAAGAAAAGAAACCCATACGGCCCGCCTCTCTAACTCTTCGGGTAATCATCAGTGGGCCGGGTAGGAAAAAAAAAAGAGACAGAGGGCGAAGTATATAGACACACACACATACAAGAGATGAGTATGTACGTTCAAGGAATGTGTGTGTGTCGATGATTTCCCAGCCGAAGAAGATGCTGGTTCTCTACTTTCTCATCATCTAATACAGCACTCGTGAGGAGGAGACTTTCTCAAGAGTCCCTTTGGTGCTTTGCTGATGCTCTTTGATATTCACCATATATATCTAGTAGACTGATCAATTGCCTTTGGTCCTTTTCTTTCCGCTTCTCTCTCCCCGCGAGAGAGAAGGAATCAAAAAGTGATGTGCAACAAAGTGTATAGAAGAGTGACCGTCTCAACTTGTTATCTCGTTTGGGAGACCAAACGAACCGAAAAAAGAAATGGTCAAATGGACGCAGATGACCGCCAATGCTTTGGCCAGCCAGTGGGTCCGGCATATATTTAAACGACGAGACTAGAATGATTTCGCGATTCTTTGAATCCTCTCTCTCTCTCTTCTCTCTATCGAAAAAAGAAAACCCATCGGGCACATTTCGGTTGGCTCGTATTTTTGCATAATGCAAAAGACGCCAAAACCCTGTGGGATTTTTTTTTTTTTTTTAGGTTTTTTAATTCTTCTGCGTCGGTGCACTCAACTAACTGCGGTACTGGTAACAAATCGGCGCAGTCAACGGCGGGATAGGGTCAAACGGCCAAGCAGCAAAGAGCATCATACGTCACCGCTGTATAGACGGAGTGGGAAGAAAGGAAATCGATCTTTTGGCTGGCTCCTTGATTTGATTTTTGGGCTTCCCGTTTGAACGCGCGCATTATCGAATGCAACAGCAGCGAGCAGCCACATCTCATATCGTTGCGATATGCCCGCCAGTCAAGTCACTGCTACAGCTCCGGATTGCGGTCGGCGTAAGACACGCAACAAAGCGAGATGGTAAAGTCACGCATCGACATCAGTTCGAGCCCAGCCAGCTCGCTACAGTTGTTGTAAAAGCAAACGCAAATGCTGTGTGAATAAATTGCCCTTCGGTCGGTCGGGTGGGGGGAGATTTAACGGGGCAGCAGCAGCAGTAGCAGCAGCCGGTCGATTGGCTGCTGCTGGCCTCGATCGCCGTCCTTATTTTAAAAAAATTCTCCAGTCAGACGAACCCAAAAGGGGTAGAGATAATCCACAAAAAATGACTGGAAGGAGGAAATATAGACTCTCATCGTCTATACAGCAGCCTGGGAATCGTGATTTGCATGGGATTGTGTCTAACTATCGAAAATACAACGCCGAGAAAATGGGCGAGATGCATCCCGCGTGATATGTCCAGTAGCAGCGGTACGTTATCATTAGCAGGTTATGGGGTATTATAGGTTCGACTCTCTATAGGAGCCAGGAGATCATCAAGCGGCGTTCGATATGTTCACAGGGGCGAGTCGAATAGAGTGAAGAAAAAGAGAAGAGAATATCTGATGATGTTGATGATGCGCGTGAGAAAAAAAAAAAAATTGTCCGTGTCGGTAGATACAACAACAACAACAACAGCAACAACGGCGGCGGCGGCGGCGGTTGCCGGTGCTGTGTGGAGGCGGCCAGGAAATCGCATCATTGATGAATTCGATTCAGGTATCTCGAGGCGCTCCTTAATTTTTTCTCTCCTGTTGTTGTTGTTGCTGTTGTTGCAATGATGCGCGCCCGATAATCACTGATGCCCGACCCCATCCAGCAGACAGGGTAATCTTCCACCTCTAATTGGCCGAGTGCTATATTATAATGGGAGATGATGGCTCTTGATGATGAGGTGGGAAGGTTGCACCGGTCTTGCGTGGGGGGGGGGGGGGGTTGTGGGGGGTTTTTTCTATCTCTTTTCAAAAAGACAGTATCACGTACACACATTGAGCTTTTTTTTTCTGTTCGGGGTGGAGAGAGATTATAATTCAATAGTGCACGTGATTTGAAAGTTTTCTTATAATACATGGCCGCACTTGATGAGCTTTGGCTTTTTTTTCTTCTACCTTTATATTCTTTGTCTTCTTCTTCTTCTATGGATAAGATCCATCAGGCAAATGGGTGTTGCTTTTTTCTCGTGTGTGTTTTTTTGTTTTTTTTTTTTGCTTTTCCAATTTCTTCTATCTCGCCTGTAAGTATTTCTCTTCTTTGTTTCTTCAACTCGGCCCTGCTCTTTGGGAGAGAGATTATTGGCCCAAGACGAGCGACGCAAAGGGGGAACGAAAAGAGGAAGAAAGAGGCTCCTCTAAAACAGTTGGATTGCTGTGACTGAGCTGGGGCTTTATACAAGCCAAAACACAACGCGGTCAGAGAGCCCACAAGAGATAAGCATATAATTCCGAGGGATGTCGCCGTAAAATCGTGACTGGAAATGAAGAAACGAATAGAAGGAAAAGACGAGACGACGGAGAAGAGAGAGAGAGAGGTGAGATGGGAATAGGACGACAACTGCTGGAAATGTTTGTCCCCCCCCCCTCCCGACAGTCAGCAGCAGCAGCAGAGATGAGAAGAAAGAAAGAAGAAGCCAATCCATAGATGGGCAGGAAACTGGCAGCGCACATCGGCCGCAACACAACAGATACCAAGGTCTCGTGACACAGAAAACAAAACCAAAAATATAAAAAAAAAAGGATCCAAGTTCAGACTCCTTTTTTCTTTGGTTGGCTGGTCTTTTACTACGACTACTGCTCCTACCGCTGCGGCTGCCTGCACGTTCTTGTCAACGGACTCTTCAATCATTCAAAAGATGAGAATTGTCCTCGTTAATCAAACAAACTTTACGCAGGAGAGGCTCAAGAAAAAAAAAACCCAAAAGAAAACAGGGGAAATTATTATCACGTCCGATAATCAAAAAAAAAATTTTTTATCTTGTTCCGAAATTTTCCAAAAAATAAAAATAAAAGGGGGGTTGAAATTAAATTTCATAAAGCCAAGAAACAAAAAAAAAAAAAAGAACACACAAAAAAGGAGCTGTCATATGCGCCCGTACCCAAAAAACCCGAATTGTCTTCTTCCTTCTTCGTCTGCTGTCGTCGGAAATTTCTACGTGAAAGAATGCACGATAAACGGACTGGCTCGCTCTCTGAGCGCTCCGCCCCATCGTGGAACGAATAAATCATCGGCACCACACAGTTCACCACCACGAAAAAACAACGGCAGCAGTCAGGAAAAAAATGAAAATAAAAATAAAACCAAAAGGAATGAAACAGAAGAGAAATACACTTTAGGAGGGGGGAGTTGTTTCATTTTCTCCCCTTTTTGTCCTGTTTCTATTTTCCACTTCCACACTCTCGACTATACCCACACACACACACACACACACACACATCTAAACATAATGATAACAATAAGATTCTTCCCCTCTTTCTCTTTCTCTCTACTCTCTTTTGATTGTTCGTTTCCAAGCTCCGACTCATTCCGATACCGTTCGACAGTGGGAGCAATTTCACCCCTCACGCTCGATAATAATGAACGTGACTTTACAGTCCTTGCCCAATCAATAGGGCCTCTTATGCGAGAGAGAGAGAGAGAGTGGGTCGGTCGCCGCATGAGTCAGATGATGATCGAAAGAAGCCCGCGAGACAATGGTGCCATATCACGTTTGGGGTATTTGTGTGTGATGCAAAGGGTGGGTTACTACTACCACCACTACTGCCCACTTACCACGACTTCTATGGCTCCCATCGAGAGAAAAAAAAAAGAACCAAAAACCAAAAATGGAATCATTTTCTCTTTTGGGGGGTTTTTGTTTTATTTCGTTGGTATATGAGAGGCGCAACACTTGCCGAATTCACGCTGAGTTCCCTATCCGTCGGAGAAAACAACCGAAAACAACCAAAAATCAAAATCATCTTTCCCTCATTCGTTATTCTCTCACCTCCCCGAAATATTGGAACTTGGAACATCACGCTGCGATACGATCTCGAAAAGAAAAAACAAAACAAAATGTCTGGTTAGCTATATCTCTATCCCACACAAATTCCCAATGAATACATTTATGCATGCATACACAAGGTCGGCCAGTCGAGAAAGCTGGAAAAACGTTCAGATTTCACACGCTGATCTAACCGACTCGGAAATTCGACGCAAAAATTTGAACGGTGGCTCCCGAACATTGGAGGGCAAAAAAAAAAATATCTAAAAATGTAGGAGGCGGGAAATTTCAAAACTTGAAATGAAAAAAGTTAAAATTCCTCATATGATCATGAAAATATTTTGGTTGGTGTCTTTGGCAAAGGGCGCTGAAATCACCTGGGCAGAGCCATCGAGCATATCGAAATGGTATTATCGAAAAGCTTCTTCTCTCGTCTTATATATAGGAACCGACACCATCAGCATCACCATCTCGCCGCCGCCGACTGCCGGAGTCACCGCCGCCGCCACACCAAACGGGGCCCCGCGCGCTTCGGATTTCAACGCCTCGTCATGGTGTTCCCGCGGTGTGGACGGCGCGCCACCAGGTCGCAGCGTGATGGCCACCATACTGTGAAACTCCCTCTCATTCCTTCCTTCTTTCTCTCTCTTTCTCTCTCTTTCTCATTGGAGCCGAAAACACAACAGGATAAAAAAGGAAAAAAAAAAGACGCGTTGCAAGGAATCGACAAAATATTATATATCTCTTCGCCTCGGCGATCCTTTACGATAATAACAATACATCAAAATGCAATCCGCGTATTACTATTCCAAGTGGGGGGAATGAGCGAGACAGAGAAAGTGTCTAACACCCACCATATCCTCCTGATTTTTTCTTTTTCAAATAAATAATCAATGCAAAAATGGAACTGATGGTTTTTGTGTGTCTCCAGTGTGCCCGCATGCACCGCATGATTTATCAAGTTCCCCAAAATAAAATTGGGAGTGAATGAATATATTATTATAACAAGGGAATATAGAAACACAGAGAGAAGGAAATCCGTGGGAAACCGTTTTCAAGAGGCGCCAAACGTGTCAGGTCCCCAACCGAGAGACCCAACAGACGTGCACAAGGCAGAAAGGGGACGGCGTACAAGAAGAGGAAAATAATAAAATAAAAGGTGTGGATTTCCATGCCAAGTTTTTCTTTTTTTTTTTTACACGTCAATCAAAGTGACAAAGTTGAACAACTTTTCACGTTTAGTTTTTTTTTCAATCTACATATGTATATATACGTGTGTGTTTGTGTTGTGTTTGTATACGCATGGGGGGACACAACAAGACAAGACAACAACACGCAGCTCCTCCCAGCAACCCCAAGGTACCACATATGAATGAAAGTGGGTGGAGCGAGCAAGTGGGAGGATTGGATCGCGAGCCAATTGTCAAACGTCGACTTGGGCGTGGAGACACGAAACGAAAACCTGTAATCAACGGGACAACAGCAGCCCCCCTCTTCTCACAAATGAAAATAAGGGACGTCGGGACTAGAGCAACTGGAACAATAACAGAACAAAACGAAAAAAAATATTTCTTTCTGTCACGGTTGGCATTTCGTGTAATATTTTTTTTTCGGGTGGAAGTTTGAAAAGAAGAAAAAGGAGAAATATTTTTAACCCGTTCGGTCTCGGGAGTGAAAATAAGGCGACGCCAAAGCCCAGAGGGGGCAAGGCTCAAGAGCTGAAATAAGTTGAGGGTCATTCCCGAGTTTCCATGAATACTCTATGATTTATGGAGACAGGTGAGAATGCTCGATGCAATTCAACACCTGCACTTAATGTCTTGTAAACATAAAATAGTGGTGCCACACCGGGGCCCACCACCACCACCACACGCCCTACATATACATCCTCCTCCCTCTTCCTCCCCCTTCACGACCACAATCCTTCACAACGTCTCTCTCTCTCTCTCTCTCTCTCTATCTCACTCCCATAGACGCGGCGATGGCTTATTTCCGGTGCTATAGTCACATTCGTTTCTACATTTGTTGGCGCGACAACCCCAAAAGATTTTGAATTTCGTTATTTCTCTCTCTCTCTCAGAATTCTTGGCTAGTCTTTGATTTCCTCGGGGATTTTTAATAGTCTCGTGAAAGTCATTACTTTTAGAATTGTAATCATGCCGGATAATAAATCCAATTCAAAAAATGAAAAAAAAAAAAAATAAATAAAAATGGACTTTGGAATTGAGGCGCTGACAGTTTCCAACTTGATTCGTCGTCTAGTGATTTAGTGCAATCAACCTGATTTGTTGCGATCTACTAACTAACCCGACTAATTGCAGTGTTGGGAGTATATATATATGTTATACGGGGCCGTCAGTTTTTTTTTTCTCTTCGGTCCGTTGGGTTCCTCATGTTCTCTCGGCTCGATCGGACCGGATTTCCAAACCGTTTAATATTCTCTTTTTCTTTTTTTGGGTGGGGAGGAGGGGAGGTTGGTTGTTTGCCATCACAACTTAATTGATTTCGCGGAGCAGCAGCAGCAGCAGCAGTGCATAATATTAGCCTACGTGTGTGTGATGTGTATGTGCTGCGTCTGTGTTCCCAAGAGCGCTTGCTGAAGTTTACATTCTTTTATTTGGAGGACGGCGATCGAGTGTCCCGCTGGCTCAGCTAATTGGGAGGGGGCCTGTGTGTGTGTGTACTAAGTGGTGCCAACCCCCTGACGTTCGAGACCGATCAGGTTTCCAATCATTCCCCCCGTGTGCACCGCTGCTGATGGGGCAGCAGCAGCAGATCGGCTCGCAATACAACACAGACTGTAGTTGTTCCCTGCGTCTCTTCCTATCGTGTTCTGGCATAAAACTGACGATTGCGTCAACCAGCTCACAAAAAAACGGCGGAGCAAAGGGGAGAGGCCTGCGATGATGTTCGGTCGGTTCTTCTCGAGTTTCAAACAGTCAACAAGTTCATCGCGCCGGTCGCAACACGAATAGACGAGAGAAAGAAATAATAATAAGAATTGGGTCCAAGGGGAAACTTTTCTTCTTCTTCTTCTTCCCTTTCCTGCATTGTGTGTTGTTGATGTTGTGTCGGATTGCAAATTCTCATGCCCTCCTTCTTTAACTGACATGTGTGTAGTGCAGCAGACAGGCGCGCATCAAGTCGTGCGCGCGGAAATGAGTCTCGATGTGGGTTCCCAATATCATGCACACTATACTGGAGCCCATTGGACGGATCATCATTTCGACCAGATTCGAGAAAATAAGGGAGGAAATGAAGCGAAAGGTAACCCAAGATCTTTTTCTTCTCTTCTCTCCCTTCTCCCACAGGCGCATATAGTGCGCCGCTCCAAGAAAAACAGTTAGCTCTATCGTAGATTTTCAACGTTCAGTTCATGAACCGGCTCCTTTATTTATTTTTTCTCTTTTGTGTTACGGTTTCGACCCTGACACACACGGAAGGCAACTAGCAACTATACAACCACGGCAATATCACAAAAGTGGAGCACTTGGATGCTGGCGGCGTCCACGATCGGTAAGAAAATATAGAAAAGAATCGAAGAGGAATTGATGCGAGGCAAATCAAAGGCCTATCAAACTGTATACGTACACAATGTGTACAATGTAAAAAGTATAGATGAAAGGTCCCTCATTTTCCGGCCGTAGGACTCTCTCTCTCTGGGCTTGCTACAATCATCTCCAGTTACACACACACATAGGAGAGAGAACCCCCCAAACACAAAAAAAAGTGGGCTTCTCTCTCTCTCTCTAGCTGTAGATGTGTGTGTGTGCGCAGTTCAGTACATTTCAGAATGTGAGCAAACATAAAGAGGCGTTCCCTCGCCGCCATATGCAACGAACATCATCGTGATGGGCGAGTTCTTGCCAGCTCTTGCTAGCTAGCTATCGGGCCAGATGGAATCGGACTGTACGTGGGAAAATGGGCATTGCGTGTCTTTGATTGAATCCGCCCTCCCATCTTCTCTCTCCCACCCCCCCCCACCTTCCTCTATCCCCAATTCCTCTGCGAAGCCAAAGTTATAGGACCCCTCAATAACCGCCGCACAAATACGGCGGCCGCTCATTCAAATCACCACACACACACACACGAGAGACTGGATGAGGTTCGACGGCGAGCAGGCCGAAACGCGGTGAAGTTTCAATGTCGCCACCGGTCGTCCTATTCATTCCCTGGTCCCTTTTCATATCAACTAACTGCCGCGTCAGCATCTCTACCCGGCATTCAATAGGGCACGCAGTACATGTATTGTATAGAGATATACAATTGATTGATCCAATAATAAAAAAAAGGGAATCATTGATCAAGGCAGGAGAAGAAGAAAAAAAAGGAACAATTCCGTCAAGTGTTTCTTTTTTGCTTTTTTTCAATTTATACAGCTTTTTTCTTGTAGACCATCAAGGTGATTTTGTAAGCTTCCCAATAGCTAAATTTGATATCACAGGTCTAACGTGAGAAATGGAGACGGGCGCCGCTAAAATCCAATCAACAATTACGCCGCCCCATAATAGGAGCATTACGTTTTCGACCGCGTTTAATCAATTGACTCCCGTGGCTTCATTACGCCGCCTCGTTCGAAAATTGACGGGCAAAATATGAGCGACCCCATTGGACCCGTTTCAAGAGCGTCCCGTGCGATCCGTCCGTGGTTTAAATGAATCTCGTCCGGCCAGTGGCCTCTTACCTTGTAGTGGCCAACTCAACGCACCTCTCGACACACGAACAACTCGCATATAATGGCAAATGGTGTAGGTTTACTTACCTAGAAAATAGAAAAGAAAAGAAAAAAAAGAGGCAACATTAATAAACATGAAGTTGTAGAGTTCAAGTAACGGATCATGATTGAAAGTTCAAAATTTATGCGATTGGATTAGAATGAAAGAGGCATCAGCCAAATAAAATTCATCTTCTTTTTTTTTCCCCTTGCAAGTATTGAATTTTAACGACTGTTTTAATCACAAGAGCTCAGACATCATCCTTTGTCTTAACTATTAAAAAAAAAAGGGAAAAATCGTTCGGTGCCAATTTGTTTCTCCAGTCAAATCGCTTGTCGAATGAGTCATTCAAAATTCAGATAAAACAACACGGCAAAACGATGATCATGAACGACGAAGCAAAAAAGAAAAGAAAAAAGTCCAAGATGAAGCGCGGCACAAGGCAAAAAAAAAAAGTCTTTGAATAAATATCTTGTACACGCAGTTTCTCTGCCGACCGAACCGACGGAGTGCGGCTCAACGCCAGCAGCAGCAGCAGCAGCAACAACAACAACATCAGCGGCTCATGTTTTCTCCTTCGTTCCCCCACCCACCCACCCCCTTTTTTTTCTATTGTCTGCCCTTTTTTTATAGCTGGTTCAACACTTGTTTTTTTGTCTTCCTTTATTTTGTTTTAGTGGTGTCATAAAAATATATTTCAACCAAAACAAAAAGGACGACGAAGAGAGAGAGAGCTAGAGAGAAGAGAGAAAAATCGAATAAGCCGCAAGAGCAGAAAAGAGCCGAGAGCGACGAAAAGGAGCGTGACAACCGGGCATCTCATCTGTTGCGATCAACTCGGTAGTTAAGACCCCCGTATGTCAGCGGGTATCAAGTCGGGCCATCAAACAGCTTGACGAAGATAGTGTGGGGCCCACTGACTCTATATCGCACCCCGGAAAACAGGATCTAACCCTCAACCACCACGTACCGCCGATGGACCAACCCGGACACCAGGGGCCCCTTATGCGCACAAAGAAACAAAACAACCATCGCGTCGCATTATAACGGCGTTCCGCAAAGGGTAGTTTATATCGACAGTTGAGGCCGAAAGGAAAACTATCGACTCTGTCGGGGGAGATCCACGGGCCGTTTGGCTGACTCGTGGCAAAGGCATTCCAGGGTCCAACGACACGGAATATAAGCCCAACCAACCAAACATCACCAACGTCCGGGAATATATAAATACAAGTAATACATTATTCAAAAACTACTATAGACAACACTATATATAATAGTATGGCCTGCCTATATTCCAAGGCGGATCGATTGTTGTTTGGCTGTGGCGAGTTTTGTGGCGACCCTCCACCACCACCACCACCACCACCACTCCAGGTGACCCCGGAGTGCCAGGACTCCGAGGAGGCAACCATGGGGGCCTTGTCTCGTAAAATTCACAGCTACGCCAACCAAAAGTGTTTGGTTCTCTATGTATATGTACATATCTACATATACATATAGAATACATATATACAGAATGAGCCAGCAGAGCGAGAAAGAAGAAGAAGAAAAAACGTATTGTGTGTGTAAATTTCTGGCTGGAAGGTTTTTTTTTTTAAAGGTGCTGGGCATATAACAGGGGGCTATGAGAGTTGGAGGTGGTGGTGGAAAAAAAAGGGGGGGAAAGAGATGATAACCGAAGGTGTCGGGACCTTTTTGGCCCCAGCGCAGCTATTCACCCAAAACTGGCCAGACATTGATGGCTTCAACATGCATGAATTATCCACCAGCACCGATTTTTCGGCCCGTCTCGCTCGTTTTCTCCGGACCTCGACCGCACAAGGGTGCTGCTAGTAATGTAATAGACTCGGCTGCTAAATTACATGATGTAGGGGAGATATCGGATGTGTATAAGTTTCCACGGTCCTTTTTTTTTCCATCCGTATATTTCTCACGGTCGGCGGTTGCTAGAGAGCGGCGGGACCCGAGACCATTTCCATGACAATTCAACGCGTGAATATCGCCAGCCCTATCGGAGCCGAGCCATCTCTGCTGTCTATAAGCTGTTGGTGTTGTTGTTGTTGTTGTTACTGTGCGCGTTTTAGACGCAGGGTCTATATAGTGTCTGAGCTTGTGAGGAACAGTATCGTCTTCTTCAGTAGCGTCTCTTTCTCTCTCTCTCTCGGCTCCAGTTAATTGGTCCAATGTTTTATATACACACAAGTAATGTGGATGTGTATAGACCAGTCCCGCACAAACGCGCGCGCCAGCACCACCACCACTACCGCATGCTGTGTAATTATTTCCCATCACACAAAAGAAACGAGCTAGATAACCCCAAAAACTGGGCGGTTTTTTTTTGAGGTTATTTGAAAATGTCGACCCTTTTTTCTTTTTCTTCTTTAAACTTCGCTCTTGTACCTACACATGTAAAACAATGGGAGCTGCTGCGCTACAGGCGCAAACGCAATAGAATACAAGAAAGAAAATGAAAGGAAAGAAGAAAAACAAAAAACAAAACAAAAGATAACGACGAGAAATATGTAGGTGGGAGGAGATGGAGGCAGCAACACTCGGAAAAGTTGCTTCCAACTTCCAGCCGTTGCTGCTCTTTTTTGTTTTGGTTTTTTTTTTTTCGCTGCTGAACTGCTTCGCAACTCTCCCAGATAAGACAAGAGAGATGCTGGCCGAAAGGAGTTGCTCCTCCAGTTGTGGTTGAGGCCGACAGTGATGGCGCTTGTCTCAATATTTGAAGGCAACGAGGGAGGGATTGGAGGTGGTGCCAGCAATTAACATTTTCGTTTATTCCCCCCCAGTTCCTTTCGGACGCGCTTCAGCGGCTTGGGCAAATCGAACAAGGGAAAAAAGAGATAGAATAGAAAAAGAAGAGCTCGGACGCAGCCAAAGTTAAAAAAAAAAAAAAAAAAAAATACTCTTTTGATTTCTATTTTATTCTTTTTGGGTTTGAAAAAATTTCCTCCAGTTCTCTCTGTGGATATGCACTCTCGAAAAAAAATCAACGTTTCTCCCCATCTCTCCGGCCCAGGTCTCGCTCCACTGAAGCCGAAGCATTTTCTTCTTCTTTCTTCTTCTGCTGGGGAAATGTATAAAACGTAAACGCCTCTCGGTGTATGAGAGAAAGAGAGAGAAAAGACAGAGAGATAGCCTTTTAAGGGGCGCGCCGATAATTGCTTGTAGCTGGCTTTTATAGCGCAGAGTGAGTGAGTGTGTGTGTGTTTATATATACGTATATATATATATACATAGCCTTTTGAAGGAGGCCGGAGAGAGAGAAGAGAGAGAGAAAAGAGCTTTTCTTCTCTCTCCTTCTAGCTGGCAACAACAAAAAATAAACCAAACGGGGCCTAACCGACAATCACCCAATAACTATTACAACAAATCTCTTTGCCCCTTTTCTTTATATTCATCCTCATTTCTATCATGTAGCTTTCATGTGAGATTCCTCTTGTTCTTTTTTTGACCTACTACTTCCACAACAAATCGTAGACTCCTTTTCATTCTCTTTACGATTTCTAAGAATAGAATCATTTATAGATGGATGGACCCCCTTACACAAACAAAGCAAACATTTTTTTTTTTTTTTTTTTTGGGACGCCCGTATAGCCGCCGCTCCCGTGACGCAATCAGCACGCACAAAAAAAATTTTGATGAAAAGACTATCAGGTTCAATAAATTTTCGTATCAAGTTTTGAAATGAAAATTCGGCCGAGCGCGTAAAAGGAGATGAGAAATACCGGACGAAAACAACAAAATAAAAATAAGAAAACCAAAAGGAACGGGTTTGGATTATTCAAGGTATGCACGCGGAGGTATATCAGCATACCGATGAGCCAGACGCTGTTGTTTCACGAACCCAGTGTTTAAAACTTGTCAAGACTATTTTTTGGTTTGAGGCTTTTGACATTTCAAACAGGAGAGAAATAAGCGGCCGTCATGGAGTAGCTTTGGCGCGGAACTATTTATATCCCTCCGTCGTCGTCCTTGTTGCTGCTGCTGTTGTTGTTGTATATCCTTATTGCTGAAGCAATTTGATACGGTATTTTCTGTGACCAGAGCAACAAACGAGCAAGTCTGTCGCTTATGCGCCATTCGTCACCCAGAAAAAATCGCGGCCCGGACCTTGCGGTCGAAGCGTTTGCATTCCGCCGACACATCTGTGCCCGCGACTCCCCAAAACGAACAACAACAACAACAACAACAACAGAAATTCCCCCAACAAATTGAGGGGAGAAAAAAAAATGAAAACTTGTTGTCAGCGCGAAGGATAGAAGGAAAGGAAAAATTGATCTCCGCCATCTCGACAGCTAAGAGTAATGATGAAAGAAAGAAAAACAAATTTCTCTTGATGAGCTCTTTTTTTACTATTATGCACTGTAATAATAGGAAGCGAGCTAACCTATTCGCTTTGTTTTTGAGTGCGTACGTCTCTTCTATTTTCCAGCTTTTCATTCCCAATTCCAATAATCGTTTCCCAGTTTGAAGCGCCGTCTGTTCGAGTACTCGTCTGATGGCCTCACGCACGCCACAGTCGCTACATGCGTTTAAAAACGATGAGAATTTCCCCCCGCATTTGACCTACTACTGCTAACCGACTCGAGGGAAGTTTAACATTCAAAGAAAAGCAATTTCTCCGGCATTTTGTTCCCGTCCACTTTTCAAAAGTTGTAAAAGCCCCAAACAAACAGATCATCAATCTGATGTTTTCTTGGTTTGGGTGTAATTTTTTATCAAACATCCGGATGCCACACTATCCCGCCCAGCCCTAACGAGAATCAACAGGTTTCTTCTGACTCTATACAACGAGCGGCATATGTGTGTGTGTGTGTGTGTGTGTGTGTTTGTTATCGACACCCGCCGACAACATCCGCGGGCAACATACACACACTCTCCCGAATCTCTTTTGTTATTTTTAACTTTTATCTTCAAACACATTTTTTTTCGGGGCCCTTTTTTTTATTATTATTATTTTTTATTCGGATGATTCATAACGCAGGACCAAATCTGGACCGTCGCCTTCTTGGCCGACTCACGGAAGAAAGTCTTCAGGAGTCTTTTGCTGGTATACGTGTATACGTATACCGCGGCCATCACCACAGAGGGAGAGAGAGAGAGAGGGAGACGAGAGATACGATCCGACGTGTAGGGAAATAGTTGTTGTTGTTTTTCTCCGCTACGCAACAAGGAGGCTCGTTGTTAATTGCATTTCGGGGCTACCGGGTAGGAGACTCGGGAGTCTCTTGTGTGTGTGAGCGCTGCTCCTACTGGTAGCTCGGGCTGTCGCACTGTTTGCTGCCGCCAACACGGAGAAGGCAAACCAACGGCAAGCCCCGACCAATGGCAATCAAAGGGAGGCAACTCCTTTCGGCTCGGACGTGAACAGAGTGTCTAGAATCCTGCGCGAGCTTATCGCGGTAAAAGAAGTCGAGGCAGAGAGAGAGAGAGAGAAGGGAGAGAGAAAAAAAAACCGGCAGCTACTACTACTACTACACTATTCATCATCATAATTCAACGGGCGCGAGGGAGATGGGAGAAGGGGAAAAAAAAAGAACAAGGGAAAAAATATGAGAAGATAAAAAGAAATATTTAAAAAAACAAATCGAGAATAACTAACGAAAAAACTCGGGAACTTTTTGGAAGATATAACCCCCCCCCAAAAAAAATAAAGAAAAACCAGAGAAGGAGTTCGTGTTCATTTCTCTCCGTATTACTCAGTGCCAACCCTTTTGTTTATCCTCCCAAATGGCGGATGCCACCATTTATTTAAAAATAAAGGGAAAAAAACCTTCTACTGGACACATTTGTTTGGCTGTTTCAGAAGCCTCTTGTAACGGAGGAAGAAAAAAAAAAAACGGAAAAAAATTCTTTTCGTTTCTTTTCATTTTTCATTTTGTGAGAAACGACAAGTCGTATCAATATTCTCACGAGAAATTTCAAAGTTGATTTCATCAAACAACAAGAGTCCGGATTAGCAATCAAGAAATGAAAAAAAAAAAAAAAAAAACCCGTCTAGTAATTCTCGCGAAAACATCATTAAAATTCATTAAAGGTCACATCTGAAACGACATGTTGTCGAAACAACGGACCCACAACAACAAAAAAAGGAGCAATTATCAAAAAGGCGATTGCAGTCAGGGAATCGGCCAGCAGGCAACAACCGGACGGACAAGTATAGTCAATCAAACTTCCCAAACAGCCTTCTTTTTTCCCCCCTTCTTTGATTCTGATTCATTGATCAAAATCTCTCGCCCGTCTCAAGAAAAGAAATGAAATGACTGCGCGGAGGAGGAGGAAGGACGTTGAACACTTCATTGGCAGCCCCCCCAAACTGATTGGCAGGTAACATTCGGCCCTTTCACGTCTCGACGACTAACAATAGTTTCGGTGCTACGAGTGACTCGTAGTAGCTCATGTGGAAACTGGATTGACACATTCGAGATAAGGGCCATCGTGTATAGTCACACACACACACATAACACACGTTTGCGGGCGAATGAGTCCCCTTTTCTCTCTACATGCCATAAAACTGAACACGTCGCGAGTCTTTCAAGAGAAACAAGAAAAACTAATCGACTGCTGGCTGTGGCAGCAGAGAAAATGTGGAACTTCTAACCTTGTTCTACATTGACCTGCAAAACACGTCGCGCGGTGTTGTTGTTGTTGATTTTGACGAGGAGAATTGTTACCAGTTTTGATTGAAATTAATTTGGTTTTTTCAAAGTACGAAAGAAATGTTCTCTCTTTTTGTGGTATGCGCAGTATGTTGTTGTGGTCACCCCGTGTGTTTGTATGCATACAGACTCATTTATTTGGACTCGGGAGAATGGTGGTGCTGGACTTTTTCAGTCTTTTTTTCTCAAGCAGTCGCTGAAGCATTTGACTTGGACAAAACGAGAAAAGAAAAAAAAGACGGGACGAAAAAGAAAGAAGAAACGGAGGGGGATACCAAAAAAAATAACAAGAGAGAAAAAAGGCATTTGTCAGGCCTTTGAGGTCGCTGGAACTTTTTCGGGGTCGACGGGTGGTCGTTTCCCTATATATATAATACCGAAAGCGACTTTGACTTACTACTTTTCATCTCGGAAGAATATTTTCTCCGTCTCCTTCTGACTTTTTTTTTTTTTCTTCTCTCTCTTCCCCCCGCTAGCCCTTCCCTTAGCCCCTGGTTCTGCTCGAAACTTCAGTCATCTCAAAACAAGGAAAAATGTAAGCAAGAATCAAACTAGGTAATACAAGAAAAACACGGCCGAGCTTCAAGAAAGACGGGGGGTTGAAAAAGCAACAACGCCCCGCGAGACGAACTCGCTCATAACAACAACCATTTGCCAAGTGTCCGAGAAAATAGAGAGAGAGAGAGAAGCCATCCACACTGATGGCACGGAGGAAAAAAAAAATAGAAAATGAACACACAAGGACTATAACAAAAAAGAATAGAATATAGAAAACACATGCGAGCAGCAACAAACCCAAACAACCAAAAAATAAAGTAACAATACAACAACCAGAGTGGAAACAAGAGAAAAAATGAACATAAAGGAAGAAGAGGAAAAGAAAAAGAATAGAAATAAATATTAAAGATAGAGAGAAAGAGCTAAAAGACTCGGAAGATGAAAATGATGACCACCAACACGGTGAGGGTAAAAAAAAAAAAAGAGCGGGCGGCGCGAGCGCGCGGTCTCCCGCAATCTGCGCCAACCATCGCTGTGGTTTGCTGACCCATCGACTGGGGCGCTAAACATAGCCACAAAATGCAATAGCTCGAGGATCTTGAGCTTGCTGCTTCTCTTTCTTTCTCCCTTCTTTTTAGTGGACAGTTGAGCCAGCAGCCGGCCACAACGTGCAAACAGATTAGATAAGCTATTCATTTTCTTAGAGGGGGGAAAAAAATAAGGAGAGCCCCAATGCCCTATGTACAAGATGGACCCGAAAGGAACAATAGTTTTTGTAGAATTTGTGTTTTTTTTTTCTTTTCCCGGCCCAGCGCGCAACAGTTTTGACTGTTTGGAGAGGAGCTCTGAACAAATCGGTTCGACTGGAAATCAAAGGGGGCCTGGCCTCTCCTCCTCCTCCTCTGCATGTAGTAGGTGGGAGAGAGCAGAGTCGTAAATCAAAGAGCCCAACAAAGATTCGATCCTTTTAATGCGAACAACGGGCCGTACTAAAGTCTGGAGTATAGAAGCGCGAGTCGAGTCGCTCCTTTATGGAGAGGAATAATATGTATATGAAAGGGGGGGGGGGGTGAAGTTGGCCAACGCATCCGGCCGCCAGCGCACATCAGACAGGAGGATCTCGCCGCTGGTTGGCGTCAAACAGATAGTTAGCAGTGCTGGTGGTAGTAGGCTAGTAGCTCTTTCACAATATTATAACTAACGGGGGGTTATATAGACAGCGCGTCCAAATGTTGATCGTGACAGATTAGGCCAAAAATAGGCAGAACTACTTGGACGTTGCAATATTTTTCTGGTTTATTTTCCGATCGGCGACAGACACAACACCCAAAAGCAGCCATCTGCCCATAAAGTGGACATTAAGTGAGAGAAAAAGGGGTCCTGCTGGCTGGCTGGTTGGCTGCCGTGGTCTGTTCTACCATTCGACTCTCGCGCATTTAATACAACAGAGCCAAACTCTTTTCCCATATTCAAGCTGGGGGGGCCAGAGGTTATCTACACTCGGAGGGGTGTCTTGTGCGTTTGTGTGAAGAAATAAAAGAGCGAGAACCCCCAACCGGACAAGAGCAATTACATCTATCGGAATTCCTTTAATTTATTCATATCTTTTTCTTTCATGAAATGATGGCGCACGGGCTATTGGAGCCAACGAGCTATTTCGGGATTTATTACTATTTATTACTATTTCTGTTTTTTTTTTTGTTTTTTTTTTTTTCCTTTTCATTCCTTTTTTTTCTTCTTGTTCCTCCCCCACTTGACATTCGGCGCAGATTTGGTTGTTTCCTTTTTTTTTTCTCCGGAGAGAGAGTCCTCGGGATGCCCGGGTCAGCGGGATATCAAACACGGCGTGAAGGCGACTTTTTTTTCTTCTGAACGGGGGATTATGCAAACCAGAGGGGAAATTGTAAGAAAGAAAAGAAAAGAAAAAAATCGGAAAGAGAAAGTCAGACGGGACTTGGAATGGATATAAAAAGTCATCAATTCTTTGCCTTTTCTTTGCATCTTCCAATGATGATGATGATGATTGTGTGCCTGCCTCGCGCTTAGATATATTCCTTTCGTAAGAATTGTGTTTGTGTTGCGGGAGATAGAGGGCCAGTTTGACCCATCACCCTGTGCGACCATTTATCTTCCGCCTTGTTGCCGTACCGTCAGGCCAAACGATCGGACCGCGCGGGAAAAAAAAACGGATCCCGCACACCGAAAAAGAAGAAGAAAAAAAACCCACAAGAGTAAGGGGTGGGAAGGCCGCGCGGCTTTTTATTTATTTTCAAATCTAAAATAAAAAAATAAAAAATGCGTCTGTTCATATTCCGTCATCGTCGGAATCGTTGCTGTAAATATACGCCTTTTTCTTATTCGATCGGCTCTCGGTCGGTCGGAGGTTCATCAGCAAAAAAATAAGAAGAAACAAATCCCCTCGAGACATTTTTATTTTCTCCCCTCATTTCTATTCTGATAAAACATCTCCCTTCCAATAATCATTCCTGACGTGACGGAATTCATGTATTTTTCACCTTTTTCTTTCTCTCCCGGACGAAAGGGGAAGACCGGTTTCTTCTCATTTCGGCAAAACCTCGCCGACTCGATCGGCAGCTCGCCTGGGCTGCTGCTGCCCACTCGCTCTGCTGGTCGACTGGTTTTAATTTTTCCCTTACGAGCAAAGTCACCGCGCGCCTGCGCCGCTCTGTCGTTTCTCTTTTGCGAGCGCACGAGCCCGCCCGCGTCCGCACACGGGAATCTCAAATGAGATTTTTCAATCTCTTGTCTGTCGCGCCGTCAAGTTTAGCGTTCCCAATCAGATGAATGTTAAGAAAAGAAGGAGGAATGAAATCAGCTTTTCAGTTCTCTCCGATCGTGGGGGCAAGAAGGAGAGAGAGGAAGATGTTAAAGGAGAGAGAGAAAAAAAAGGCAATAGTCTCTCAAAGATGACGGGCGCATGCAAAGAGAATAAAAGGCTCTATAAGAAAAGAAGAATGGGAATGAAAAGTAAGACGTAATCGTCTGGCATCTTCTCTCTCAAAGTCTCGATGCCTTCCGAAGAATACCGATAGAGAGAGAGAGAGAGAGAACGGACATGCCCAACTCGTTACTATACAACATCAAAAACGATAGAAAGGTTTACATGAATATAACATAAAGAGCTGTACGGGATCCGATGGAAAAAGGGCAAGTCTCTTTTCATTTCTCTATTGATAGGTGCAACTCCTCCCACTCGTCACATAAGAAAATCCACGTTTATATATGTTAGACACTATGGAACTGAGGAGGATAGAGAAAAAAACGATGAATAGAAAGAATGGATGAGAAAAGAAGAAAAAAAATATATAAGAATTCAAAAATGAAGATGAAGAAGTAGGGAAACACACAGACAACATTGAGGGAAAAGAGAGATGTTGCCGAGTCAGAGATTAAAAGAGTGGTGGTACTACCCACTAACGGTAGACGTCGACAAGCCAAACCATCAACAAGAAAAAAAGGAAATTATTGTTTTCTTGGTTGTTTTCCAAATTTTATTTTTGAAAAAAAAAAAAATACCAAAATAAAAAAAAAATACTTAATTGAATTTAAAAAAAAAAAGATATGAAAAGTAAACGGATACGAAAAGGACGAGTGTTCACACATGTGATAAGTGCGACGAGAACTACTTCTTGTCAGCTGTTAAAAAAAAAGAGAGACGATGACACAAAAAAATTAAGTGACGGTGACCAACTGTTCTTGATTGTGTTCCTTCTCTGGCGTTAATGGGGAAAGCTCAGCTAAAAGAGTGTGTGTCTTTTTTCGGGTTCAGTTTTCTTTTTTCCTTTTTTTTTTCTTGTCGTCATTTCCCACTTATCACACACACAAATGGATGATATCCGCCGCTTCTGGGCTGCGACGGATGGTTAGCGAGAGTCAAGCGTTTTGATCGTGTCCGACACGCTCGTTAAGTGTTTGTTTAAGTGTACAGCCATCAGGCAGGTTAGGTGAAATGTTGTGGGAAATGAACGTTAGAAATTTCTCTTCCCAAAATAAGAATGAATCAAAATACCGCGACGGGGGGAATAGGCTCGACTTGTCACACACAAAAAGAAACGAATAAAGAAACAAGGTGAAAAATTCCCAACTCTTTTTCAAGTTATCGGTCGATACTTTGTTGTCTTTTTTTTTTTTTTCGTTTTCTTTTTGACCCTTCTCTGCGTTTGATCGTGGGGGTCTGACGCTTCGATTTTTACATGACAATAGCCGACAATAAAAGTAGCCTTTGGCTTATTCACGAGCGTCAAAGAAGAGGAGGCTGGAGAAAAGTGTGGAATCCCGCTGGTGTGTGTACCGTGTGGTATATTTAGAAATGAAGAATTCGAAGGAAAGAAAGAAAGAAAAACGGAAAAGAAATAAAGAAAAGAGGACCGAAAATCAACGGGGGGACCACCACACCAAGGATAATGTACAGTGCAGTAATAACTTTTGAAAGTTTCCCATAACTGATTTGTACATACCACATTTGTTTGCCTCTAACGACTTGGACAACACAACGTTCTCGCTCATCGAAGTTGACAGATCTTTAACTAGACGTTCATAATGGCCACCAGTGTCTTTACATATTTATGAGCGGGATAATTTAATCGTGACCGACAATCATCGTAAACAAAAAAAAAGTAAAAGACAACGGGATTACGAATGAAAAAGAGGGCGAGAGTGATTGAACAAGATCGCCAAAGTTGTTGGACGACATTGTTGTCGGGTATCTATTCAAACGTCCGACAGGTGCGCTCGAATGAAAGAAAAAGGAAATTTAAAAAAAGAAAAAAAGGGAAATCTAATGGAGAGCAGGAAAAGCAAAAGCCGCAACGTCACCGGTAGCGCAGACGGGACAGAGGAACTAGCGAGAGACGGGCAAATGGAAAAAAAAAAAAAAAAAAAAGCTTTTCCGAGCTACCGAGCGCTGGTGAAAACATGAAGCAACAACCACTCGACGATTTGTTGTAGCTATTGTCCATCAACGAGAAAACGGAACGACCGAAATGTGTATAGAGGAGGGGGGCCGAGTTGGTCCTCAAAAGAGACGCATCCACTTGAACATGTCAACAACACGTCAAGATTCATCCACTCTCCTTCTCAACACCGAAACATGCATGTAGCTACAACAGAAGAAGGGGGGAGGGAAAGGAGAATATCAAATTGTATATAGACGGCGTGACCACACCTGTGACCAACTCTTTTATCCAATGCAAGTCAGTACATAAAGCCTCCTGTATTAGGGCTCCTGGAAAAAAAAGAAGAAGAAGAAGAGGGTGAAATTCTGTTTCTCTCTCGGCGCGATTCCACCTGCCTAGATTCTGAAAGGGATGCGCTCTCGTCTCACTGGACCTTGACGTTTGACGTCAAAGAATTGAAAGAATGCATCCTCAGTTGGGGAGTATAGGAGTACGTATGAGAATAGAAGAATAAGAAAACCCTTTTCATCGACTTCCTCTGAAAAAAGAAAAAAACTATTCTTTGGCCCTTTTTTTTCACTCCCTGTCTTGTTCGCTCTTCAGAGGTCGGTGAAGAGGACTGGACATGTGAGGCACTACTTCAAAAGGCAACACATTTCATATTTGCATCAGTCTCCTGTGTTGGTCAACGACGTGAAAAAAAAAACGAAATTATTTGGAAAATTCCTTGGGTTTAGTCGGTGGACATTTAATCAACTACTTGGGGTTCTATCAACGTGTTTTTGGGCTATCGGGATTAGGTTCTACCTTCCCAAAGTGATGATGGAACCCTAAAAAGGGAAATGAAATATTTTACTATCCGGTCGGCGTGATGGAAGAATGCTTTGCGTGAAAAAAAAACAAAACAAAAAGAGAGAAGCGCGCGCGCTTCAATCTAGGAATCCGCGGATAACGAGAAAGCAACCCAAAAAATTCTGACAGGGTCACACAGTCTCAGAAGAGATCGGAATGGAAAACGGAAAAATACGAAGAGACACGCGGCCCAGCGATACGAAAAAAACATTCCACGCCGATAAAAAAGAAATGCAAGAAGAAGAAGAAGAAGGAGAAAAAATAAATAAAAATGCGCTGGTAGAAAGACAGGTTGTGTTTCTCTGTTACACATTCCAACCGCAATCCGGAGGAATTTCACTTGTGATGATTTTTCGTGGCTGCGGGGGGACATGAGGGGGGGGGGAAGGTGGGAGGAGAGCAAACGACTCACCACCCAAAAGAAAAATAGAAGATAAATAAAATAAAAACGTTAACATCATCACAAATGAAAAAGAAGCTCCACTTTGATGATGGAGCGTGGAAGAATAAGAACCGCGTGCCCGGGGTCCGGGCGGGCGAGAATCCACCCAGAGCGAGCGCGAGCGCGCGTTGCAGGGTGCGAGTTTTGCGATCACCAGGGGAGCTGTTTGGCCGTCACTGGGCATGAGATAGAACCTGTCTTATGGTGCTGGGGCTGGCGAAAAAAAGAAAAAAAAGAAAAATGGATAAAATACACCGGAGGGATGAAGGAAAAAGAAGAAAAACCTTCTTCTTGTAGCGGATGATGATTGGTGCCTATCAACGAAACCGCAGGTAAAAGAGAGAGAGAGTATTGCTACGTAGGAGTGTGTGTGTGTGTGTGTAGTATGTATGTATACACGTTGGATCCATCATGAGGTAGAAAACAACCCCCGCCGGAGGAACCGTAAAGGGAAAAAAGGACGAAAGGATCCCACGCCGTTTTGCTATGTACTCTTTCATTTATCTTTTTTGACTTGAGATAGAATAATATATAGATATACATATAGTGTGTATACTATGTGCATCATACACTCACAGAAATCGGGGTGAGGAAAAAAGAGAAGGGTCGGTCGGGACGGATGGATGGATGGATGCGTAGAGTCCCATTCGCCGCCTCCGCACCGCAGGACTCTTCGATGGGGAGGGGAGAGATTCTGGGCCGAGGTTGGTAAATGCAAGAAATCTTATTGGAGCTGTGGTATAGGCGGCGGTGGTTGTGTGGTGAATCTCAAGGGTTTTATATTTATATTTTTTTTCTTTGATTTTTCATGGGGGGCCCAAGTCGAGCGGACCGGGTCAGCGTCCATCAAAAGCGGCGAATCCCCAAAAGACAGCACACTAAATATTGTTCTCCCTTTTCTCTTTTGTTTTTGGGGCCTTTTTATGATTTCGTTTCTGTTTTTCCAAATGGATTTATGAACGGCAATAGACATTTTAAGAAAATAAGAAAGAAAAAAAAATCAGTTTCGTACTCTCTGGAGCTTTCACTCTTCACCGCCGTGCGCCCTGTTGCCTATTCCTAATGGAATGAAATGATGAACCATCGGTGCAAATGAATAAAACAAAATAAAAAAAGAACCCTTTAGCTTTCTTTCTCTCTTTTTCCCACAAGACCATAGAGAGCGAGAGTCGCAACCATAAACGCAGGGCTTTGTTACGCTCCTAACAGGATCACATTTCTATTTAAATGAGAAACAATGCAGCCACGGACATGTGTCTGTCTGTCCGTGTTTCATCCATGTTGTATATATATCTGTTTGTGTGTGTGTGTGTGTGAAAAAAAAAATTAAATTTTTATTTGATTTGTTTTCTATTTTTTTTTTTCTTTTCTGGTTGGGAAAGACGTTCACGTCCGAGTTGTCAAACACGTAAGATATGAGCGATCATAACCATTATACTGCTCCGCTGCCAAAGAGTTATACAAATCCGAATGGTCGCAGCATCTACACACTCTGCGGCCACGGTTGAACGACATCAGCAGGGGGAAAAAGTGGGAAAACCGAATAGGCGCTCACTGGGTACGATTCTACTTTTTTTTCTTCCTTTCCCAATCGGGAGAAAAAAGTTATTATTTAAAAAAAAAAAATGAGAAAATAAAAGAAAGAAAAAATAAATAAATCAAATCATTCAAGGTGAAGAGGAGAGAGAGAGAGAGAGAACCATCCGCTCGTATAATATCCAATTGACCAGTGTGTGGGCTGGCGCTGTGCTGGCCAAGCGCCCACGGCCCACCTGATGAAAACGATACCGTACCGAACGGCACTCGTCCGCGCCAAACACAGAGAGAGAGAGATGGGTATATAACTGCCGAGACTGACGCAACATCAGACTATTATACTGTACCACCACCACCGACCACTATTATAATGCACACACGTATATATATATGTTTATAAATATACGTGCGAAGGCGAAGCGTTTTCAACAAAGACCATTAAGACATGTCGGCGGGAGTTTAACAAGTCCGACCAGCAGGGGACGAGAGTGCCCAGCGCCCAGCTATAAGGGGGAATCTCAAAGGAAAAAGAGAGTCTCAGCAGAGAGTGTTATTATTATCAGACCTGCTCATCTGGGATGAGTTCCGGCCCGCAGCAGCTCGCCTGCTCGCGCTATAGAATTTCCTAGATGGAATAATACCAACTCATTCATATCTTAAGACTCTGTTTTGGCTGTCTGTCTGTCTGTCCCTATGTTTTTTCTCCATTCTCCTACCCCCCGACTGTGTACACAGTCAACTTGACCATCCCTACAAAATGCTCATCATTAACTGTTGAAATATCTCCTTCCGTCTTAAGCCACCAGCGCGCGTGCTGTCGTCCTTTTTTCTGGATTTCAAATCTCCATTTTCTTTCAGAAAAATAAAAATGTAGTACCAGAGGGAGAGAGAGAATAATAATGATGATGGCATTACGATTCAGTCGAGTAAAAACAAAAAAAGCCAAACAGAAACTTCCACAAAGTAAACAAAACAACAATAACGGAGAAAAGGGGAAAAAAACCCCCAAAAAATCAAAAGGGTGTGTCCTCCTCTTTCCTGTCGATGTTTCCCAGCTGTCAGTGACTTTAGGGGGCCGATTCGTCAACACGAAACGGAAAGTATTTGGAAAAACAGAATGGGAAATTCTTCTCACCCTCTCTTATAATACTACAGGGCCTGTACTACTGCTCATCCTCCCTCCCTCTCCGGCAGAAGGAGCCCAGCCCTGATGCTCAGCATCTCTGTGGTGCGTCTGATGGTTAAACGGGCCCAGCGTGAAGCTCGAAAAACAACCCCCGTCGATGGCGTTCGACAGGTTCCAGCAGGCCCCCCCAACGAAAACAAAATAAAACACACCACCCCCGTACACAGTTCGACAACTACTTAAATGCACTCCCAGCTGAGATAGTTTTCCCAGAAAATCGTCCAGTCTGCCCGTAAGCGTACACCGGTGAAGCGCTGGAAAAAGAACCAAAGTTTGTTGTTGGCTGCTCGTTGTTGTTTTGTTGTTGTTGTTGTTGGTATTGCGTTTCAAATTGGCAACAAGATCGCGCCCAATCGACTCGCATTAAATGTGAAATCTCAGACGAGACTCGGACTTTTGACGTCCGCGTTTTCGGTTCGTGGAACAACTGACACTCCAGTCAGTTGTCTGCAAGGGCGGACAAAAAAAGAGAAGTCGGATGCAATTGGGTACAGTTGTACACAGCCGTGTCCGTTGTCTGTCCGTCTGTTTTTGTCCCGTGTTGAGATGAGCATTTCAAAAGTCCATTGGAATGGGTAAAAAAAAAAAGGTCATAACAATAGAAAGGAGGAGGTCTGCCTCCGGTTCATCGATGGACGCGCACACAATGAATGTTATGAGAATAGGATGAAAAGGCAGTGCTCAGGCAGACAGATGGGCCGAAGAAATGAAAGACTGGATGTGTTGACTGGGCGCGAACCGGCAGAGGAAATGAGACACTCGAGAGGACAAGCTCTTGGAGGTGGTAGCAAGTCAACTCTCATGTTAAACTCGTCACATTTTGGCAGAAAAAAAAAAGACACACTGGAAGGCGAAAAAAAAAGTGGGAAAGCTGAAAAATACCCAACGCCACTTCAAAGTCTCTCTTTTTATTTCTTAATGGATGGAATTTACTTAACAGAATCGAGGGTGAGCCTCTTTTCTTCTTCTTTCTACCCCCGTGAATAGAAAAAAAGGAAAACCATTTAATATTTCATTTTCTTTGGGAGTTCTCTCCTTCACGATCGTCAAGTGTGGCGACCATTGAAAACGCCAACAAGCAAAAGGCATCAGCAACGCAACTTGTTGACGGGCGACAAGAAAAAGTCTGGAGTAGAATACAAGTCGAGTTTCGAAAAAAGAAGACCTGCCAACTTATTAAAAAAAAAAGCAAAAATGACACTGTCAAGAGATTTGACCATCGCACTCTTCAGTCACCACACTATAACACTCTACTAGTAGTGCATAGCGGTCGTCATCCAAAAACATGTCCATGTGTGTGTCGAGTGTGTCAGTCACATCACCGGAGAAATCATTTTCATTTCCCACCTCTCCTCGAAGATTTCGTGAAATTGGAGAAAAAAGGGAAATCTTTCTGTTCAAAATATTGCAGACGCATTTTGATTTTACTACTCCGGTGACGCGTTGAAATCGCCAAAAATATCAATTTTTATCGACTGCGTTCGGGAGAGCGAAGAAAAATTTCAAATTCTATCAATATCAGCCGCCCTTTACGAGAGAGAAACTGAACTCGACTTGTTTTCTTTTTTATTACAAAAAGGTACGTAAATTTTTATATTCAGGAGTGGTTGCTGGCTGGTTAATATAAAAATCTACCTATGTAGTATATAAAATAGTGTAGGAAGCCAAAGCATTTCTGGGATGACTTTGTCAGCAGTTTTTTCTAGACAAACTCGGCATAGAGAAAAATTTAAAAAAAAAAAAGACTAGGCATTGAGTGATCTTCCGTTTGGCCCAAGTTATTTTTTTTTTCTTCTTCTTCTTTTCCCTTCTCTACTCAGCCGAATGGAAGGACGTGTTCCAGGAAGCTTCCATGCTGCGGCTGAGGCGTGTCCCATCTCTCGCTCGGCTATAAAGCGCGCCCTTAACTGTCGGTCATCAACTTCTTCATCCTATTCGTGCACTTATATTCCCGCTCGATATTTATTCATAGAGCGACGAGTCAGCAAGAGAAGAGCGAAAAAGAAATACAGAAATAAAAAGCAAAGGGAGGCCAGCACGCTGCGGGTTTACGACTCAAAAGACCACCATCGCAAGGAATCGGGAGCGCACATCATCCAACCAGCTTCTTTATTCATTTTCCATTTGTTTTTTTTTGCGTCATATTACAATGTGTTCCAGATCTGCGGGAGTTACCAACAGTCGACTCTGCGCAGTAGTTTCAAAAAAAAAGAACAGCCGAAACTGTTTAAGAATGCGAGCCGCACGCATCCTGGGCGAAAGAAAATGGGGGGGAAAAAATCTTAAACTTTCTTGAAGAAAACCAACAAGTTGCCACTCTTGCATGCTAATCCAGAAAGAGAGACAAGAGGCCGCGTTCCTTCTTTTCTACAGTCTCCTTTTTGCTCTCCTATAGGCTGGCGGCTCTGACGGACGACACACAACTTTCGGGCTCTCCGTTGCAGCGCAGAGCAGCAGCAGCAGCAGCGCCTTGTTGTTATCACAAGGTAAAGAAGGTGCTGGCTTCTCTCCCCCACTCTTTTTTTCTTTCTATTTTTCTTCTTCTTTAGGAGGGAATTTAACAAGGAGGAAAACAGGATGACACGAACAAATTGATCTGGCTACCACCGACACCCTCTCTCAACGGCAACAAAACCTCTTCTCCCGCAGGAGAAAAAGAAAAAGAAAATACCAAATAATTTCCTACTTCATTCCTAAGACGTCATCCTCCTTCCATTCCACCTTTCGATTCCATCGTCTCCCCCCCCCCATCCCCGAAAGAAAAGATGCATATGTATATAACAACACGTATATAGACGCTGTTACAACAACGGCAACAAGATTGTAAAACATAAAGGTATCGCCGTTATCACGGCTTTCGATATACTACACAGCTGCTTCGCTTTTGTTTTTCTTTGGTTTGTCTGTTACCTTATCTCTATCTCTCTCTCTCTCTCTCTTTCTACCAGTGAGCAGAGAAAGATAAACGAGCGACAACCCGATTGGGCATGAGCGCAAGAAGAAGAAGAAGAAGTGTCTCGATTTTCGTTCCAGTGTTCCCAGTTGGCCAAGGCTATAATACCAGTTAGGAATTCTTTTTGGCGAGAACACCCACAAACGCACGGGAAAAACCGCAACGCGTGCGCACGCCAAGCGACGGGCGCATCTACGCGCAGATTTGAGTAATAGAATGTCGAGCGGCCACATATGTCAAGTCCCCCACGTCTGCGTGGCACACGAGAGCGAAAAACGTGATCGTGAATACATTTTCTCCCGACTCCCAACGTTTTTTTTTTTCCCGTTTTCCGGACGAGATTGAAAATTCCCGAACAACATCACAGCCGAAAAAGAAAGAAAAGAAAAGAAAAGAAAAAAAAGGGCGAGTCCCTCCCATGCTGGTCACTGTCTCATTGCTCACGCGGCTGGATATGTAGAACGAGTTAAGCTTGAACGCCTACTATACACCGCCAGTAATTGACTCTCGAAGAAAATTAAATTGCATTAAAAATATGGGGATTGCCGTGCCAAAAAAGACTAGACATATTCCCATCCATCTATCCCCCTTTGGGGCCCCCCTACCGCTACCGATCCAGCACTGACAAATCGACGGAAATTTATTTACTTTTCCGTTTTTCCTGCAGGTCGACAAACCTCGCGCGCGTTTATTTATTTATATTATTCCCCGTGATTTTTTTCGACATTGACGGTTTGTGATTTTGACATCAAGTTATTTTGGAACGACGTCGAAACGTTGTCCCGAAAACCTGAAACACACAAACGACTGTTGCAATGGCAGGGAGAGGGCAGACACACGGAAAACTGGGGGAGACAGGTCGATAAATCCAGTGGATAGAGTCCCAAAGGAGAGAAATTTCATCAACTGGCCATCAGTGGTACGGTAGTACATAACCGGAGTGAGTTCATCGATTTGGAATTTGGGTTCTAAAAAGTTGTTGCGGTGGGTTTCCTGCCATATTTCTCCATCGGAGCAGTTCGCTGCTGCTGTTGCTGACCCAAACCGATTGCCGTTTACACAAATGGCAAGAAACAACCAACAAGGACAAATGCCCAGCCGGAGCCAACTCCAAATTGTGTAAATAGATATAAATACTAACAGTGTGTGTGTGTGTGTGCTGTGTGTGTGTGGAAGGACTTTGCAGATTGGCTAAATGGAAAACGGAGGGACATTGTCTACTACCAGAGAGTAATGGTTTCGATTTAGATGGCAGAAAACGATAGTTTGAAAAAGAAACTTCTTCTTTCTCTTCTTGCGGTCACGGCTAGTCCCGCGAAGTTTGGACTCAACGAGCACTTCAAATGGCCTCCCCTCAATAAGGATTTGCTGGGGGAAGAAGAACGACAGGCAAACGGTTCGAGATGGTGAAATAAACGAACGAAAGAAAGGCAGAAAGAAGAGGCGGACGCGCGTCGACTAGAGAGAGACAGAGAGAGACAGAGAGAGGAAAAAAAGGAAGAAGAAGTTGAAGGCTCTTTGAAAGACGTGAGCGCGTATCTCTCTATCGCGTCTGCCATATCAATAATTCGACGAGGTGTCCGCTGCTGTGTCTGCGTGTGTGCGCTGGCCTTCAAGCGATTGCGCCCGTCGCCTCTCCAACAAGAAAAACCAAAATAAAAAATCAGAGAGAGAGAGAGCTAGAAGAAACGCCGACTCAATAAGACCGAAGGGGGGGCTATAAAAGTCCCGAAAGAAACCCCCCTGTTAAAAGAATAAACTCTTCTATACTCGTCAACTGATCGAAAAAATCGAGATCAAAATCTCGATTCCTCCTCTTCTTCTTCTTGCTCGTCAGATAATGCAGGCAAAAGGGAGGGGGGTCGTAAATTCCCTCGAATCGCTCTCTCTTTTTTGGTTTTCCTTTGAGCTGCTGATGGTGCAACAACAACAACAACAAGTTTTATTTTTCCTTTTCGTTTCTTTTGTGTCCATCTTTACATATACACACACACACTCGGCTCGCTTGTGTTGCTGCCCACCTTTTGATGGCCAGTGCACACACAAAACAAAAAAAAAAGAAGAAGAAGAAGAAGCCAAGAGAACGCGCGCACACGACGTGATTATAAACACGCCGTGTCGGATCAAACAACAGGAACGCGAGCCCCAGCAACAACGGCAACCCTTCCAGCTCGTCATCGTCCCTCCTTCTCCTCCTCCTCCTCCCGTGGGCTGTGTTATAAGCAGAGTTTTTTAAAAATAAGAGGGGGGGGGGGGGGTAGAGAGGCCTTCATCATCGGGAGCGTTATTTTGCGAGGCAAATGGCGTCGTAAACGAATAAAAACCAGGGCTCGTAAATGAAAAATAAAATAAAAATATAAGGTGCTTGATGATGAGCTTACACGACACACAACACACCGACGCTCCGGGACGTGTGTTGTCGTGTGCGTGTCTCCATTCCTTATCTGTATTTTTTTCCTATAACCTCGGCACCTACTGTATACACTATCAACATATTATTGGGGGGAGAGACGGACAGACTGGACGACCCATCCAACATCTTTGTCATCTTTAATTTCTCTCCATGTCACAAAGTCAGAAAAGCAAGAGGCAATAAAAATATCGTCGCCATGCGTCAGATGAGTCCCGTCCCCACGTTCCCAAATCGATGAATAAAAGAAATACCAAATTAGTCGGCGATATCGACATCATCACGCCAGCAAAAGAGAGAATATAACCAAGGAGGGGTTAGGATGACACATACCATGAGAGTCTAACGAAAAGACGATTGGTGGGGGTTATAAAAACCGGAGAAGGCAAAATAGGACACTGAGGGAAAAAGAATCAACGACTCTATGAAAGCGCAGATTTCCATCTCTATACGCCGACCCGAAAGGAAAAAAAAACAAGAAGGTTCTTGGTTGTTCAACAAGTTGAAAAGAGAATCAGAATAAAGCGAGGAGGTGGGAGAGGTTTATTTTTTTTTGGCTCGTGAGCGATCGCTGTCTCAACTCCTTCTTTTGTGTACGTGCCCGGACGAGTCAAGACAGGTGAAAGAGTTTACCTGAGTGAGATTTACAACCGTTTCCTATGTAATTGGGTAATTCTACGGTTTGCGCGCATTCGTTCTATTCTCTTTTCATTCCAATTCTGTTCTTCTGAACCCCCCTCCCCCCAGTCGCCCTTCAAAGAACCCAATCCGCTAGCAACACATCCTGAACAAAACGCAGTTTCAATCTTTTCTTATAGAGAAGAGTTTTTTCCGTAACATTTTCCCAGAGTCGAGGGTATAAGAATATTCCAAGAATTTTGCCTTATCTAGTTTTCATTTTTGTTTTTTGTGGGGGGGGGGATTTAATTGATGGCATCTTAGCGATCATAGACTCTGATATCGTTAGAAATTCAAGAGAAAACAAAAAAAATACATTGAAATCAAGAGAAAAATTTGAAGAAAATTAAAAGAAGGATCCCAGCCATTCTAGAAAGAGTTGAATTCCTCCCAGGATTTGCCGCCCGTCTCTTCCA
Organism: Daphnia pulicaria; assembly: GCF_021234035.1. Classification (NCBI taxonomy): domain Eukaryota; kingdom Metazoa; phylum Arthropoda; class Branchiopoda; order Diplostraca; family Daphniidae; genus Daphnia; species Daphnia pulicaria. The sequence continues at coordinate 14,001,617 of NC_060920.1, read as the reverse complement.
TCCTACACCTCATTTTCTACGTATAGTCGTATAGATACTTTATTTGAGCCTATAGGCTCAGAATAAAGTCCGAGCCCAGCCGATGAGGTCCACTTCAAGTCGCCTTTCCATTAAAAAGTTAATCCCTTTGAGACCATCCATGTGTCAAGATAGATAGCCATTTCCAGAGATGAGTGGCGAGAGAAATGAGCTAGGGAACTTTTGAAGCTTATCGTCAATTTGAGGGGGGAGGCAAAATAAAATAAACGAAACAAAACAAAGCTGGCCAGCAGGGATTATACAGCCATCCGCGCCGGAATTTACCTACAAGAAATACGGTACTACCATAAACGACGATAGGCCTTTTTGTGTTTCCTTGGAAATGGATTTTCCGGTGCAAGGGATTTACTCGGAAAAAAGAAAGAAAGAAAGAAAAGAAGATGAACACCGTGGTCATCTCAGTGAAAACAAACACAAAAAGGTCGTCGTCTATATAGTCAAAAACCATGTTGAAAGTCGAGGACCACAGCAGCAGCAGTTAGTCGAGTCGAGACTCATCGGAAGCTGCTAAGTGCTGAACGGCAATAAGTTAAGACCCCCAAGTACCCAAAGCCAAAAGATCTGAATCACCACAGCTATAACGGGGGATTTTTTTTTTTTCTTCCGGTTCAAATCAAAACTTGACGTGAGCAATCGACCCGGAATCGCTCCGTCTGCTGGAAATCCTTCATTCCTTTGTTTCCCAACGCCAACATTCAAATGGCAAGAAGAACGAATACGATTATACAGCACTTTCCCAAAGGAATGAAATCAAAATAGAAAGACGCGCGTGGGATTGGATCAGTGGGTTATTTATCTTGTGGGCGACTGGAGGGGATATTAAACGATTCAAACAGGCCAGCAAGCGAAACAACGAGAAATGAAATAAAACAGGACGCGGATGTTGTATCATCAAATTTGTACGTAGGCTAAAAAATAAGAGAGAGAGAGAGAAATATTATCTCCTTCTCATTCTTTGTCAGGTGAGGTTACCTATGTGATTGCAGCCTGTCCCAGTGTGCGGTGAGTATCATTCATTTCTGTCTCTCAGAGAGTCAGCGATAGACGGGCCCGAAAATCTTTTTCTTCTTCTTCTCCGTCTCACGTCCGTTTGTATGACATTCATCTATCAGCGCTTCACGATGGGGCCCCTCCAGTGCAATTAGAAGAGGAAAAAGGGGGAAAGCTTCTCCATTGCAGATGCGTTTTTGCTCCGATAGCATCACACAGACACACACCGGAATATACATCATCAGTTTCCCGTTTGCCTTATCTTATCTCTTTCTCTCTTTTTTTTTCCAGATATTTTATCCTTTCCTATCTCTCCTCTCTCTCTCTCTTTTTGGTTTTGTTAATCCTTAAATATCATTCTTCCGCACACACAGTGCAACAGTATGTAATCAACGGGTTTCGTCGATTCATGGGGCTACCGAGGACGAAGCTGCCTATCATTTCAAAGTGGCATACACTATCTCCTCTCATTCTTTCTTCTTCTTCTTCTTCATGAAACATGCACAAGGCTAACCTTTTCCCGATGCATTGAACATTGTGATTTTATTCCTCTTATTATATTTCGTTTTTTTTTTTTGGCCGGGATGATCGTGGGAAGAAAAACTCCTACGGACGTTGAAGCAACCACGCCGATAGAATGAAAAAAAGACAAAAAAAAGTTAGACTCTGTGTGTATGGATGCATCCGCATCTGATTTTTCCAAAGAATGAAAAAAAAGGAGAAGAAGAAGAGGAAAAAGGTGGGTCCGTACACGGGGACGATCAGTCAATGTGTGAGGGGGGGACGGACCTCTACTAGTCGGTTTGAGGGATAACGCAGAGTAGAGTTTTTCTTCCGAAACCGGCAATTAGCAGGATTTCATTTCTTCTCCGGCGTTTTCTTAAAACAAAAAAACTTGTACCCCATTCCCTCATTTTTCGTTGTTTTCTCCCGCATGCAATGTGTTCCTGTCTGGCGTATATGTATGCGCGTACGAGCGCACATTCCTTTTTGTTTGGTTAAACCGCAGTACAACAACAACAACAACAACAACGGTAACCAACCCAGACAAAACTCGTGTCTAATTGCACCTGGCGATTTGTCTTCTGACGCTGAGGGGGGAAAATGAGCAGAGATATTAACAACAACAGGAGAAGGAGAAGAAGAAGAAATCTCACCCGGTGCTATTCGGCGATGAGAAACACAAGAAGTGTTTCAAGTAAAAAAAGAAGAAGAAGAACACAAGCACAGCTTACGAGCTGTGAATTGCTCTTTTGTGTAGATTACACGAGGAGAGAGGTATGTAAGCCACACAGAGGAATAGTTAAAGGACCTTTAATTCTTTCAAGAAGAAAATAAAAAAAAAAGAGCGACATCTGTTGGCCTTCTTTCCTTTGGAGAAAAACTTAGAGCTCAGATTGAGCGATTACCGGACATGCCCGCCGCGACGATTCGGTCGTGGCCGCATTCTTTTACTCAGATGCGTGTAAACGGTTCAGGGGGCTATTTTAAAAAATGAAATAAAAAACGAACAAAAATGCGGACCACGGCGGAGATAGAACGAGTCCAAACAAGCGATACAACTAGTCCCTTGTTTAGTTGTTTTCGACTTTCGAAAAAAACAAAAACCTCACCAGTTGGTGGTCGTGAGCCATCTGTCGACTTGGCTCCGTACTCTCTAAGCGCTTCCACACAGAGAAAGAGAAGGAGAGTTTCTTTCTTCGTGGAATATGTGATTAAAAATATACGAGAGAGCTGTCTATAACATGAATAACATTAATTACGCAGTGCACCGGGTGCGGAAAAGGAGATGGGCTCCGCTAAACCTAAATCCAATCAACAATTACATCGCCCCATAATAGGAGATCATTACGTTCTACCACGTATAATCAATTGACTCCCGTGGCTTCATTACGCCAACTCGTCCAAAAATTGACGGACAAGATGACCGAACTCAATGAACCCGTTTCACGACCATCCTGTGCGATCCATCCGTGGCTATCCCGTTCGGCCAGTATCCCCTTACCTTACGAGTGGCCAGTCCAAAATAACGCACCTCAACTCTCGACACACGAACAATTCGCAGAATGGAACGGAATGGCAAATGGTTTAGGTTTACTTACCTAGAAAACAGAAAAGAAAAGAAAAAAAAGGCAACATTAATAAACATGAAGTTTCATAACACGAAGAACGGCGATCAATACACATTTAAATTACAAAATCAACGATTGCTGGAATTACAAAGTCAGATATCTAGCGCATTATTTAGGCGCATTTCATCCAGCTTCAGCGACCGGAGATCCGGTCTGATCTGGTCACCTGGTGTCTTTCCACATTCCTCCCTCCCTTTTCTTCTATTTTTGGGGATTGGCCCCATTCGCGGTATATTGGAATTTCACGGCAGAAAGGTCAATTGTTATCAAATAAAGTACATCGCTCCGCCTTTCTTGTTCGTGAGAGATCTATACAGTCAATCGCACTATGGATGAGGGAGGGACGGAGGGGAGGGGGAATAGAAAGAGAAAATGAAAAGGAAAAAAAAAGAAAAAACGAAATAAAGGCAGAATGGCGGAAAAAGAGAGAAACTATTGTGACGGTTGATCTCTTTATGGTCTCGCTTATCGACTCGGCTCAAGAGTCAATGAATGAACTAGCACTCACTCGACTAGTCAATCGATAATAGTCGCGACGAAATCGACCGGCAGACCCTCGACACACTCTTTTTTGTGTGTATATGTCCAGCACGTCTATGTGTGCAGTCCGCAATGCTTCACAGTACAGAACACGTCCAATGAAAGAGAGCGCACGTCCAGCTGTCTCAGCGAGTCGCACAGTCAACTCGATCCATATCTCTTCTTTACTATTCACATTTTTGTTGGAAGGTAGGAAAGAAAAAAAAAGTTTCCCTTTTTGAATCGGGCGCATATTTTTTGTCGACTCCCTGTGCCGCCACTCCTTCACAGACTTTTTTTTCTTCTTCTTCTTCATTGAATTTCCTCCTCTTCTATTTATATAAGGCAACTAAACAAGATTTCTAGGAATAGAATGCCAAAAAAAAAAGCAGAGAGAAAGAAAAGAAATGCAGGAAGGATGGTGGGACGCGCTTTTGTTACGGCCACCACCTGGTGATCCGCCGGAATGGACCGAGAGGCCAAGGAGAGACCGAGACCGTCACGCGAATTCAAACTCATGAATGAACTTGATTGAACTCGATCGACCATTCGTTTTCTCGGCCCCGATACGATATGCAAGTCGATGAGGCAAATACGAGAGCTACGCAGAGAGAGAATTTCGATTTTCTCGTCCATTCGATTGGGGCCAATGATTCCTTATTGCCCGCCAGTCTACATCATCCGCTGCCTCTGCTGCTGCTCTTTATATATTATATGATACGTTTTCATATCTGGAAATGGTTGAGAGCAAACAAAGCAACAAACACGGGCAAGAGAGAGACCAGCAAAAGGTAAAGAGAAAAGAAAGAAAATGAAGAGGAGAAGAAGGATCTTTTCTTTCTTATAGGGGCGACGAATGAGCGCATAAAATGAAGAAGATATAACTGCGTGGGGAATTTTACGACTGCGAAGAGAGCTGACTAGCTGCCTAGTTCACCAGCTAGGCCACAAGACGACGGTTTCGGACACGGCTCCAAGGCATCTCAACATAAGAGTTGAGTTCCTGTTCCCAAAAGGACGGCCATTAAAACAAAAAGTAAGAAAAATATAAAGGGGAGGGGGGGCCTGCACAAACGCAATAAAGGATTTGATTATTCAGACGAAAAGCCAGAAATAGAGAAACAAAAGAATGAAGAGAACAAGAAAAGCAAAAACATTTTTCATCCAATTTAAAACCCTATTCGATCCTTGTATGAAATCCTTGCACAATCAACTTGCTAGGACTCCCCCCTCGAAAAAAACAACAAAAACATCTGGAGATGAGAGAAAACTATTTTCCGGCCTAGTAATCACCATCTTTATTTTTTTTTTCGATAAAAATGATTATCAACAGTTGGGTAGTAGTAGTAGTAGTAGAAAGAAGAAAAGGGCTGGTGGGTCCGGCTACTGTGTTTATCTTCCATGTCTTATGATCCCCATTGGTTCGTTAAAGAACATTTTCTTGAAATGCGGATCCAATGCGGAGCAGCAATTATCCAGGAGTCGGTCCTCCATCGTAAATGATAATCAAATCTTGGTGTTTCTCTTTTCTTTTCTCCTCTCATATAATATGGGGGGAAACCGGTCGAAAAAGTAAACATCGACAACGAACAAAAACGAAGCTGAGAAAAACCTTTAAGAAAACAACGAGCGGCCAAAGTCGGGACGAACGGGCGAGAATGGGTAATGGAACAACGGCGCGCCGTGCGGCAGATTAATCATCAAATAAAACACCGCCTTTAATCTGTGCGGCTGATCGAAAACGACGTAGTATAAGCAAGTCTGAGCCAAAAGCGAAAAAAAGAAAAGAAAAGAAAATAAGTTAAATAGAAGAAGAAGAAAGAGAAGAGACTCTCTGGATGGACGAAAATACCACGAACGCGTACACGGACATTAGCATAGACCGTGTGCCGTGCGGACTGCGGGTGATGCTGCTGGCATCGTTTGCAAGTGAATGAGGTGAAGCTCCACTCACATATAGATATATACAGTATACATATACATATGTATATAATAATCATAATCATAATCATAATAATATACACAACAAGGAGAGCCGGAACCCTTAGCTCGGGCTCCGTCTTTGCTTAAATTCTGATTTCTTTCGCCTCTGATATTATACGGAATGTGACCAACTCTTCTACGCATTCTCAGCGTGGAAGAGAGAGAGAGAGAAGGAGATAACTCGGAGAAGAAGAAGAAGAAGAAGAAGAGACCCCGTGCAACCATTGTAAATTGTCGGTGCATTGACAGTTATAGCTGTACTGGCACCTCTTCTCTTTTCCTTCTTCTTCTTCTTCTTCGCCTTTCTCCCCTTTGATGTCCTCCACCCCGGCCCGTTTTCTTTTTTTCCCATTCACCTGCAACCGAGTTGCGTCCGGCTTGCCATGGATGCTGCGCAGTGGCTGGGCCATAGTCAAGGGCTGGATATGTGCTCAAGACATATCAGCCTAGCTCGTCGTTTCTTTTCTTTTGCCAGACTTCGATTATCTCCCGACACACAACGCAATGGACGTGTATGGAAGTTCTTTGGCAGAGTCTACCGCGCGATGTCGAGGAATGTATCGGTTCTTTGGGGGGTCTCGGCTCATATCCGTCAACTACGCAACAACCGTATGTACTACTCCGTGTACTACCTGATTTCAACCGGGAGCTCTGGGGCTCCAGTCACGGAGTGCTGTGCAACAATAACTGCTATTACCCGAGCGGGTCTACAGCCCATCTATAGAAGCACTGACTGAACACATGGTTCAAACAAAAAAGAGGGGGAGAAAAAAGAAAGAAGAAAAAGAAAATGATGAAATGAAAACGGGCGTGAAAGAGGGAACTAAAGAAAGCGTCAAATAATAATCACAATAATAATAATAATAATAATAATAATAATAATAAAAGAGTAGAAAAATCAAATAACAATCAGGGGAGCCAGCCTCTAACGGATTTTTCGAGACAAGAAAGAGTCGAACGAAAAAAGAAAAAAAAAGGAAAGAATCATTAATGGAAAGATGAAAAGGACATACATAATACAATGAGGCCAGCCTCGGCGAGCGGGAGGAGCAGCAGCAGCAGTGTGCGTATACTCTTTTAAAGAGACGGAGAGCTGGCGCGAGAGAAAAGAGCTACGAGAGTGCGTGAGATCACGACCTGGATAAAAGAGCGTGTATGGCGAGCTGCTAACGTGATGGAGCAGTGGCTCCAATCCAATCTTCTCTCTCTCTCTTATATAAGTACCGCTAACAAAAAAGACAAGGCCCGCTGACAAACTGACGCAACCGACCAATATCGTGCCGTGCAGTTAAGAACTTGAGACACTGTCTGCTGCCTGCCTGCCTGACTGACTGTCGGATGGTCGCACAAACAACTTTTGGTGTTGTTTGTTGCCAGCGCCGAGAAAACTATATGACGCGATGCACTCGTTTATCTTTCGACGCGCCGAAACGGGCCGGCACGGGCCCAACGTCATCCAAAAGCAGAGAGAGAACTGTCTCGTCGTTTGTCTTTTTGAAAGAAAACTTTTCTTTTTCTTTTTCACGGTTGATTCGTGTTTGACCTGGCGCCCTTTTTCGCCTCTCATCGAGCACGTCAGCGCCTCCATTTTTTGCCCTTCCACGAACCAAACGGCAGAGAGGGAAAAAGAAATAAAGAGGAAAAAGATTTGAATTATTACACGCCGTTTCAATAACCATTACCGAGCAGAGAGCTTTTTTTTTCCCAGCGGATCCAACGAGCAGGCGCGCGCTCACATGTGGGGAAAATAAGTTAAATTAAATGGGTAGTGGTGGTGGTGGTGGTGGATAAAGAAATTCTTTTGATAACAACAGAAGAAGAAAAAAAAGTGTCTGTGAGTCATAAAAATGGAAGGGAAAAAACCGACCAATCGGTCGGCCATCATCCCATGTCGCTCGTGTGCTGCTGCTGCTGCTCCACGGCCTGTTTTATAATGCAAGCCAGCACAGTCACTGTCTCTCATCCGACGAAGAAGAAGAAAAAAAAACCCCATTGGTCGGCCATCACGAATTAAAAAAGAAACAAAATTTCTTTCTCTTTTCCCCCTCTTTGATGATTTTTCCTTGAGATTCCAAATATGTACATATACCTATAGTTCTATACGCGCTTGTAAAATAAAATGAAAAAAAGAAAGAGAGATAGAGAGAGACTATAGATATGAAACGTTCAATTCAAAATGATATCAGACTAAAGGGGGGAGGAGGTGTCGATGAAGAATGTGCCCGGTAATGGCATTCAGCAAAAGCTCCGGCTGCTGCTGCTGTGGCTGGCGTTGGCCTCTCTTGTGTGTCGGCCCCGCTATCTCACGTGAACAGCATCCGGATAGAGTTAGAGAGCGGATGAAAGAACAGAACACGAAGGAGAATGAAAGAAAAAATTAAAGGGAAAAAAAAGGAAAAAATATAGAAGGAGGAGGCGGCGGAATCGTATTTCAAGAATCTACGTGTGTTGTACTACACCAAGCGCACACACACACACACACACACACACACACACACACACTGCGGCTGTATTAAAAAATGTATAATCGAGATTCACGAAAGAGAACGAGAGACTCCCTCCCTATCTTCTTCTTCTTTTTCTTATACGAATACGAAACGGGTCATGACGGGTTAACCGCCTTCACTTAACTCTCTTTTCTTCTTCGTCTCTATTCTTTTCTTTCTTTGTCCGTCCAGCAGAAAAGAAAAGAGAATCCACCCACCCCTTTTTCTTCTCGATTCGTGTTTTGTGTACGGGCACGGTCGTGTCTCGTTACATGGCGATTTTCTCGCTCCGTTCCGCATTTCATGCATCCACATCTCCTCCTCCTCTTCTTTAGATTTTCTCCGCAGGGTTGGAGCGAGCGCGTAAAAGGGAAGACGACGTGCATTTGCAATTGAACACACACACACGACAAAGACGACGGACCAAACGGCGTCGCCAATGGACACGACGCTCCACCCCCCGCCAACCCGCGTTCATAATTCCCTCGCCCGTTGCCGAGAGACGACGAATGGAGACTCTACACGGGCACGAGAAGAATGCCAAAAACGGAAGAAAAGAACCTGAACATTTACTTTTTCCCATTTTCGGTTTTTGGAAGGCGTCACGCGTGAGATTCCCAAAACCGATCAGCGTTTCTCATTCCGGGATAATCGCGATGAAATGTTTACGACCGTCGGGGCTGAGGGTTATTGACGACGGGACAGAGATGGCAGCACTTGATCGACGGATGAAGATGGAAAAGAAAAACAAACCGAGACGAACCCCCCTTTGCGTGGGCCAAGCCACGACGCGCACAAACCGCAAGAGTCAAGACCAACTCACGACGGAACACAATTTTTATTTATAGGTGCATAATACGTCAGTTGTGCTCCCGCTACACACAGCCCAAAGTCAATGGCATTTTTGTGTCATGTCTCCTGTCGCCCGCGCTCGACCTCCCCTTGTCCATTTGTGCGTGTGTCTGTGTGTGTTCCAGGCTACAACGCCATTCAAAATTCCAGAAATAGTCTCAAACATTTTTAGTGTCCAGCTCTCAAAAAAGTCTCAAGCCAGCCACCCGACGAGAGAGAGAGACAGAGAGTAGGAGGCGTCTATGATGATGTAAGGAGCCAGGAGGGGCCTTATTCTTCCTCTTTCGCCCTTTGGTCCGCGTGTCTCGTCTCGTCGATTTTTATCTCGGCAGAGGTGTGAACTCTTGGGGGCGAGAGATAAAGGTCAATGAGATTCACGGACCGAGCGCCACTTGGGGGTCAAACTGATCGTAAAAAAATGCGAGGAATTGAAGCCATTGAGGAAAAAAAGAAAAAAAAAAATAGTAGACGAGACCCCACCGCAACAATAACCCGCCAATGGAGTGGAACGAGCCAGGAAAAACCAAACGGTTCGGTCATCCGATCATCTCGAGTCAAGTCCCTTTTACTTTTCCTTTTTTCCTTTTATTTAAAAATGGATGAAATTGTTTCGTTAATTTTATCACCTCGTTGAAAATCCCTTTCGTTCTTTTCTGTTGCACTAAAAAAACAACAAGTTATGGGAGTACACACATACTATAGAATCCCGTGTTCAAAGTTGGAATTTGACCGGCCGCTTGGCTGTTTGACGGGCGGCTCGCTGCCTCGTTTCGATTTGTCAGATGATTGTGTGCGTGCGGTTGGCGAGACAGGAGATGAGAGAGAAGAAAAGGTGAAACAAGAGATGGAAACCAGAAAAAAAAACAGAAGAAAAAAAGAAAATAAAAAAGGTGGCCACCCACCAAATCCTCTTGCGATTGCGGCTGCTTCTACTACACCTCCCTCCTCCCATTTTCCCACCCATTCGTTCACCGAGAAAAATCAAGAGAAAAGAAGAGAGACAGCAATGGAGATGGAGAGAGGCAAAAGTTTTCTTCTTCTCCTTTAAAGAGGGGGGACCCGCCCCGTTAAAGCCGTGAGCGTGACAAGTTCAATCGCATCGTCTTCTCTCACTGACAGCATCACACACTCCTCCTCCTCCTCATTCTCTCTTTCTCGACGTCTTGGGATCCGGCAACGCAACCAGATGGAAAATAAAAAAAAGAAGAGAAAAGTCTATACCATCCAGACGATGGACCAACTACCTGCTAATTAAAATCTAGACAGAGCGGATTATAACCAAAAGAGAAAGAGACAGGAGAAAAATCGACAAAACCAAAAACATAAATCTCATCGAAAATAAAACAAAAAAAAAAACAAAAAAAAATAAAACAGCCTATTAGATTATTTAAGAAAAAATAATTATGGGGGGAGACCCACCAATTCCACTTCGGCGGAGCGGAATAAGAGAAAAACCTCCTCGAGATTCAAACAAAAAAGAAAAAAAAAAAAAGTCAATCATTCGCCGTGTCAACTTCTTAACCGTCTTCCCTCTTGATATTTAATCGTGCGTTTTCCACCCGTGTTGCCGAGACAAGTCGGCATTATTAACAATATTTATACTGGGTTAACGTGGGGATGCACCGGAGCGGCTCAATTCTCAATGTGTGTAGACTTCTTAAATCATCATCTCTCTTCTTTATCTTCTCCATTCTCCCACTCACATCGAAATAAAATGGAAGTTTATGTGACTTTTTTTTTCTCGTTTGGGAATTAAATGTATTAAGAAAATAGGGGAAAGAATAGGAAGAAAAACTCTTGGGAATTTTTCTTCTTCTTTATATCATATGAAAAGGGGGACGTAATTCATGACCTTTTATGGGTGAAATGAGGGGGTATAAGAAACGCGGAATTCCCCGGCCGTTTGACTGCTATACTTATTATATATATATACGTTTCTGGGAATACGGAAAGGAAGAAAAAGAAGTTAAAAGATGTAGAAATAAGGAAAGCCCAAAAATGAACAAGGCGCGGTGAAGTGATGCAACTCTTTTTTGGGTGTTACTAGATTTTCTCTCTGCTGGCCGGCCAACAGCTCTGACTCGTCAGAGTGTTACACAAGGGATCCATCTAATAGGAATGCGGTGAAACATTCCCGGTGTAACACCCCAAAAGAATTCATTGGCTCTGATTATCGCGTTCCTTTTTTGTTATCTTTCGGGATAATTTAATTCTTGGAAAATTAAATGGGAAAAAAAAATGGCGCGATACGGTGGCCGTAAATGGAGGTGTTGGTTAATGACGTGCGCAAAAATCTGTGTGTGTGTGTGTGTGTGTTTTTTCTTTCTTAAATTTCTAACATGGGGACGACCGACACGCGATACACACCACATCAAGAAAAACCCGTCAGGAAAACTCTTGGCGAATCACGACCCTGACCGTTTCACAATTGATTGTAATCGCCAATCTTGGCGCGTGAAGGATTAGAACAAGCGTGAATCAAAGGGGGCCAATGGCCCAAGAGACAGGAACTGAGTGGCAAGCGTCAAAATGGCTAAAACTAATCTTCACATTTCATCTTGGCGTTTCTTCCCCCTCTGGCCATCAACTAGCACAGTCCACTGGTTGCAGATGGCCGTTCGTTCATGTTAATGTTCTTCTCCGCCGAAGACCGTGGTGTGTGCCATGTTCAACACACACACACACACACACACAGTCGACTCCATTGTTTTTGCATTCCCTCAATTCTTCTCCTTTTCTCTTTCTCTCTTTTTTGTACCTCAACTGCGCAGCCATTTCTCAAGAAATGCTAAGCGAAAAAGGAACACGGTGGTGGTGGTGAAGAAGAACAGGAAGATTACGCGATGATGAACGATCTGGGAGGGAAACAACCAGAGACTAGAAAGACCGTCCAAAGGGGTTAGAGAGAGAGAGAGAAAATACAAAGCAAAGATGAAAAGGCCATCGACTTCATTTGCAAGCGTCTCTTTTTTTTTTCTTTTCTCTTTTCCTTGGAAATATTTCATCGCATCCCGTTGGTTTTACGACTTCTGAGTCTGTCGGGAGATGAAGGAGAAAAAAAAAAAAGAACAAGCCCTTTAGTTAATCTTGCATCAAATAAAAACAGCTTCGAGGCAGAAACGCGCTAGAACTTGTCGGGTTTTTTTCCCGAATTTTGAAATTTGAATTTCGATCAAAACGTCTATGCCGGCGCCACCTAGCGGTCAAAATTTAAACTGCGTTTCAATGACGGCGAAGAAATTTTTAATTCGGTCTAAATCGAAAATGTACACTCGAATGAGGACGAAGAAATAAATAAAGGATCTAGATCAATTAGAATCTGCCTTTATAATTCAAATGATTAACGTTGAATGCACGAGTCATTTGCATGTATTAAGTAAAAGTTCCACGCATTAACGGTGCTTCGAGCGCTAAAAACTAATCGAATAAGGATTATTCCCCCCCCCCCCACTGTCACTATTGTTTTTCCCCTTTTCAAGTGACGTGTGTTTCAAAGGTCGACGAGTTGGAGGAAGGGAATTAACACCTTAGAGTCCCCCCCCCCCCCCCAGAAGACTCAAAGAGTTACAAAAGAGTATCAGCTAGTCTCACTTGATAGGTATGGCGAAGAATATATAAGACTCTTTTCTCTTCTTGGCGTCGCAAGTCAATTAGTTTCAACCCCCCGTCTGCACGAAGTCGAGAGAAGAAGAAACCTTTACAATATTCAAAACCTAAAACCTTTCACCCTTTTTCTGACAACCACCAACGAGCCCCGTCTGTATTCTCTCTCTCTATGTCTCCCGTGTCCGGGCGAGACCCTCTCGATCCTATTCCTATCCCAATCCAATTTCGCATCCACCAGCCGGCCCGCTGGCCGGCCGCCCCATATATTCATAGCCGGTGTATCAATATCCGCGTGCCTGCTGCTGTCCCCAACTCCTCCCTCTTACTCCCGTCGTGTTTCTCACCCTCTCCACTTGTAGTCTTTCGTTGCGTCTTCTGACGGCCATCACGGCGTTTGTTTTTCTTCTTCAAAGTGGACTCAAAGAGTTGACTCCCTTCGTTGTCGCCGGCCTTATTCCGACCCCCCAACACCCCCTTCTTTGCTCACGCGATTCACGGTATTCTTCGCTATGCCTAGACCCAACTACGCAACTAGGACATTTGGTCGTCGTCTTTTGTTTGTAGTAACTCTTTGCTAATTTGCATGTATTGCATACGGTAGCTTCATCTTCTTCACGACCAGGTTTTTATTACCTGAGAAAGACCTACATTTGAAGGAATTTTAAATCTGCACGTATCCCTGACATTTTGCATTCGCAGAAATGCTAACACAGTATGAAACAACAAATTTTTCGATCAATATGCCTGTGCTGAGTAAAGCCATCGTTGAAAATGGGGAACGACTAGCAAAAAGCGAATATTAAAATCAGCTGGAACATCGCCATTGCAACTTCTTCAAGACTTGAAAACATGGGGGAAAAAGAGAGTATAAATCAAGAAAGCTTACATTTGTTGGATGCAAATGAATCAAAGAGCTCGGTGTGGCGATGTCGTGGGCTGACATTTTATTCGTTAAAGGTTTTTCGCCGTAAAAGTTCCTTGCTTTTCGCACGAAACACGTGGTCGGGAGAGATGATGGCGATTTCGAGAAGAGACAATAACACCATTGTCTTTTAAATTATTCATTCGTCACAAAGTCAGTTCATTATCCGTTGAAAGTCAATAGCCACAAATGTTTGCAGTGACGAATGGAAAATTTTGCACCAAAAAAGGAATGACGAAACGTTCGACCACGTTTGAACGAGCGAAGCACAGACTTGAAATAAATGAATAGCAGACGACGTGCTATCATTTCCAAAAGGGCTAAGCAGTTTCTACCCTCGATAACTTTTTTTCGCAAATAAAATAAATTTTTCAAGAAAATGTTAATTCGATTTCAGCGAATGAGAAAAACGTAAAAAGATAAAAACAAAATTTCTTCAAAGTGAACTCAAAGAGTTGACTCCCTTCGTTGTCGCCGGCCTTATTCCAACCCCCCCTCCAACACCCCCTTCTTTGCTCACGCGATTCACGGTATTCTTCGCTATGCTTACCCAACTACGCAACTATTTAGGACATTTGATGGTCGTCGCCTTTTGTTTGTATAGCTGAGGAGGATGCCCGTGAGAGAGGAAGACTTGCATTTTGTAAGCCTCTCGGTTGACTCGTCCTCAGCAGTCAGGAACAACAGGCCGCAATCGATATTGGCAAAAAGAAACGGGAGTGCGTTCTATATTTCCCCCCTTTTTTTATTATTTTCTTATTTTCGTCTGGCATTGGCATTGGCACGGCTCCTGTTCGGTGTTTCGTCGTCACTCGGCCAGTCAATCAACGACAGAGTCCAGGGCGAGAAATTCTCAAATTTCCTAAACGTCACTTAGCTTATTTCCTCTCCGCAAACAAACAAACAAGAAAACCAGGGAAACCAAAACGAATGCATCCCATTCCCGACTGACAAGTCTAACGCTTTTTTCCCTCTCTCTCTCAACCCGGAGGCGCACAGTGTCCCGAAGTTATTGGATTGACGAGCCTCCTACTCCTCTACTGCGCCCGTTATTTTATTTTTCCCTTTTCTGTTCTTCTTCTTCTTCTGTTGTTGCTTCGTTCTCAGCGACCGTTCCATCAACTGCGTAGAGATGCGCGTTTCTGCTCCCGTCGCGCCCCTGCGATCCGATTGATTATACCGCCACATTCACAGACGCACAAGATTTTAGCGCTTCGTTTCGTTTTTACTTTTCCCTCCCCACGCTGCATTGAATGTATCAGCAATGATCGCCCGGACGAAAGAGAGTGAAGAGAACAAAAAATAAAAAGGAAAGGAATGAAAGAGAGACCGAGTGTAACGAAAGTCTATAAAACGCCACACAAAAGATTGGGTCAGAAGAAGTGGAGAAGAGTACTACGAGATCATTCGTCATATACAATGGTCTCCCAGCACACACACACACACACACATATGTATGTGTGTGTACAGCACATAGGGCACATATTAGATTGGGAAAGAGTGTCTATGCAGCGAGCGGGAGGTCTAGATATATCGTGAGCGATGCACATGTAGAAGCGAGCGCGTTAGATTATTAAAGATAGCCGCGGGAGTCGAGCGGGAGCCACTAGACGGTAGAAAATCGCAAACAATGGACTCCGGGGATGGATCATTAGAGAAGGAAACCGGTAACTCTCTAGCTAGCTAGCTAGCTAGCGAGCTACAGTCGGGCTGGGCTAAACTGACTTGGCCTCTCACGTCTTATTATGTACACCAACCAACCACACCCCGGTGCTGAGCCCCTGTCTGCCCAGGGTTCCATGCCCACGCGTTATGTATAGTCGATTCCCCAATAATAATAAGAACTTTCCACAATAGACCTATAACAAGGCTCTATTTAACAATCAAGAATGGGACGCAGTGTAGCTACTACGACTGCCACTACCTACACGCTAAGTAGACCGAGAGAACGGCGACGTCAAAGGTATAAAGCGTGAATACAACGCAGTGTCTATCAGACGTGGGAAAGTAGTTGGCAACCGCGTTCCCTCTCTTTCTCGACTCTCTTTTTTTTTCTTTCATTTAATCTAAACGGACTGGTTGGATATTACGTCTCATCAAATTTGAATCAAACACACAGAAACGACTGCCGCCGTTTCCGTTGCCAACTGCAGCAGTATGCGTGTGGCTGTGCTGCCTCTCTCTCTCTCGTTCCATGGGCACAAAAAGTGGGGGGCCAGAGAGATGCTGCATTTGATACTAACGGCCCGCTGCATCGTATCAAGTCATTGACATATCGACCGTTGTCCGGACGACGCCATATCCTTTATATTATTACCCTCCCAACAGCCAGCCAGCCAGCGACGACCCAGTGGCAGCACCGACAGAGAGAAAGAAGAGGGAGAGATGAAAACTTAGCATTAGAGAAGAGCGCAAGTAAATGGACGGCGGCGCACACACACTCCTCTTTTGCCTTCTCTGCAAATGTCACATTGTTCTAGCTGACCGAATCTGTCGTGAATATTTCATATCATCAGCCCCTTCTTCTCCCCTCCCCCCCATCCAAAGGGGCCCTCTCCACCCTCCACTTGCACATCCGAAAAAGGCTTAAAATTAAGAGAGAGTGCATGCGTTTAACCCGCTGATTTAGATGTTTAAAGCTATATAGCCTATATATCGACCGTTTAGGGCTTTTCGGCTACGCTAGATCGTATTTCGGTTTGGCCCCCCCACCGTGCCGAGCTTACACGCCACGGTACTGTACTGTACACGAATTCAAATGGTTTCGAATCATTTCAAATGTTGTTATTTTCCACACAGTTCACTTTTCTTTTTCCCGCGATCGATATCGAAGAAAAAGGAGAAAATAAGAAAATTGAAGCGATTTCTTTGCCTCTATACACACACACAAGCCTTTATGTAAAAAATGTAGATATACCCTAGTCCCGCGACGCCACGACATTCGTACCGTCGAAATCGATGAAAGAAAGAAACAAGCAGTCTTTTTTTTGGTTATATTTTGGGTTGGGTTGGGGGGGAGAGAAACGGCCTCAACGTTCACAACGCCGCACGTTCCCGCGAGAGAAACCATTTGGGTGCTGCAAGAAGAAGGAAAAAAAAATCGAAAGGCCTAACACTCAGACATCAGAGGCACCAATAACAACAACGGGGGGGAAAATGCGTCGTCACGGTCGACGAGCTGTGCGACAATGACGATGCTCACGATGGGGTTGGTGGGTGGTGGGGGGGCTGTGCTTGAATACAACCAAAATTGGCCAACAGTGTCTGCCGTATTCGTTTTTTTTTTCTTTCTTCCTTGGTTGTTGTCTATTTTCGACGTCGCCACACACGGCCTTATCGAGGCTGACGAGGCCAATTATTTCCTACACGCAGATATAGCAAGACAGACACGTGTTGGAATAATTTCCTCCTCGGTGAACTCTGCTGCCGCTGGCCCCTCAGAAACGACAGCTCGACATAACTCGCTCGCCGACTCTCGTCGCTTTGATGGCCTTACCAGTTATATACATGCATGCATATTATTTGGACGTGCGTTTCCGTCGTCGTTCGATGTCGATGGCGACCTATTCTTCTTTTTCTTTGCTCCCCTAGTTTGTTTTTATTATTATTATCATTTTCAGGGTCTTTTGTTGTTTGCCGAGTCGCGTGTCGTCCCCATTCTTTTTGACTGTTTGACAGTCAAAGTAGTACACAGGGTAAAAGTATTGGGCCTAATCGGAGAAGAACAATCGCGAGCGCATTTCCCTAGTACTGCCTCTCCGCCCCCTACTCCGGCAATGTCAGCCCAAAGGATTGACTCCCGAAACGAATCTCGACACAGGGAATCTTTTGTAAGACGAGGAGAGACCAGCAGCAGCAGCCGCTCCTATAAGATGATGAAGAGCATTTGATCATCATCATTATGACGTAAGGCATACACATCATATTGATTCACGAAACGACCGTGTGCTATGTGGCCGCCGCCCTTCGCAGACGGCCCGATTCGTTTTTTTATTTTTCCATCCTTCACCGTCCGCTCCTGCGCTGATTATCACCGTCAAAGGGGAAAAACAGAAAATCTACAAGACGAGGCAAAAAAGCTCTTACGCCATATAGTGTTCGAGCAACCCTTTCTTCTGCTCTTCCATCCATCGAGCTTCTTCCTCCTCTTTCTAATTCTGCAATTCTCTTCTAGCCTTCTGGTCTCATTCGCCCCTTTTCTTTTAAGCTAAAGTAAGAAACAAAAAGCGGAAAAATAAAAAATAAAAAGAGAGGAGTCATTAAGAGTCATCTCTTTCGTGCAGGCCCCCCCCTTTTCCTCCGTCCCTGTTATATACACCCCTATATGTCTTTAGCGCTGGATGCTCCCGTAATTAAAACACGCCGGCTGATTGTCGTCAAGTCATCAAGACTGAGAGAGAGGGACTATGAAAGACAAAAAAAGGAGAGATAGAAAAGAGGGTTGATGTCTGTCTTGTGTGTGCACTGTGTTGTATACGTATTTGCGTGCCGGTGCTGGGTGGATGGGGAGAGACTGTTTGGTCCGACCATCGTAATGGTTGGAAACATCACAAAAGAAAAGAAGCAAGCAGGACGAAGCGTGTCCTTTCTAGTAAGGAAAAGCCTTGCGGATCATCCCTCTGTGCTGACAATTCTTCATGCACAGATGGGGAACAACACACACATACACATAGAGAGAGTGAGAGTGAGAGAAGGAGAGAGGAGCTCTTTGATCAGGGCTGGCCCCCATTGCTGCCCTTGCGAGTCGAGATCTTTTCTCTAGTTCCTCTTCTTTTGTTTCTAGAGAGTGAAAAGAGAGTGAATGACTAAGAAGTAGAAGTAGAAGACAGAGAGGTCTGCCCCGCAAAAAAATGGAGCCAAAAAATATAAAAAAGGAAATAAGAAAAATCGGAGCCAGCAAGAAACCAAAGATCTAAAGTCGACTTGGCGTTGTGGATTTTCAAATGTTTCCACTCAAGTTGGCATCTCTCGGCACACACCACACACACACGTTATGTGTATGTGTGTTGGTGGAGGTTCCACCCCTTTGGTGTTTCGGGTGTAGCAGATAGCAAACTCCCTCACACACACAGACGGGCTAAAGAGACCGGGAGAGTGGAGAGAACATGTTCCATCGCTTCCAATCAGGTCTTCCATCGTGTGTAACATCCTCGTGACCCGAACGTTCAGGCGCCTCGGAGAAGGACGAGTGAGAGAGAGAAAAAACAAAACAAAACAAAACAAAAGAAGCTCGCAGTGTTGCTGGAGAAGCTAACAATAAAACAATGGGGAAAAATCGAGCGAATCCACGTAACCCACGTCCGCATTATGTCGGAAACCATCAGCGACCGTTCGATATTCGGTAGATTTGGACAATATAGCCGAGCGAGGTAGATATGTGACGGAGGACGCTGCTGGATGCGGATTGCATCATTTGGAATTAATCGGGCCCAAAGTGTTTTCTTGATGACGATAGCCGATATTATTCATCGTCAATTATAGCGATCCCGTTTTCAGACTTATGCATGAGACTTCCTTCCCCCACAGCACCCCTTCTGACTGTTTTACTTAACGAAGCGGCAGCTGAGCTGCTTAGTCAGTCATCTCTCAGATATTCTCAACTGACACCACCACAACCTCTCTCCTTCCTTTCTGTTACGTGCACCCCTTTCCGTCAAACGCTGGTGATGTGTGCAGAGGGGGGGGGGGGCCGGTTTCTGTCACGTAACCGTACAGAAACAAGGACCAGAGAACAGCCAAAAAAAGACTTTTTTCAATTCTCATGCAAAAGGGGGGGGGGGGAAGGATGAGGCGCCGATCTACATAATACACGGGATCACATTAAAATATCATTTCAATACGTTTGGGCTTTCCGAAGGAGCTCTTCCTGCTGCTGAATTTCTGTGTCTCAGCTGCTGCTATATACCACTTCTCTCTCTCTATCTGTATGCTGCATCTGTCAGGGCGGAGCTAAGCGATTTCCCTTTGCATACAAGTTCAGTACGAGCCTCTCAATGCATATGCGTCGTCGCCGTCGTTGCCGGTCGTCCCCCCCAGAATTTAGAAAATAAAATCAAATAAAATCAAAAACTGAAAATCCCTTATTTTCTTTCGTTCGTTTCTTTCGTGCTCTCTCGTCTGGGTTGTCGTCCATAACTTTTTTCCCTGGGTCTTTTGTGTCGTCGCCTTATCTCTCCTTTTCTCCTGGATAGTCTTCCTCTCTCCCTTCAATCTATCAAGAGTGCATATGTATAGGCCTACATATCGCCATAGGCTTATTATCAAATAGCTTCCAAGATCAGATAAGATCTCCAATCCAAAGGTTCCACAGTGAAAAAAAAAAATTAAAAAAAGAAGAAAAAGGAAAAATAGTCGCTGTACTAAATTCTCTTTGGCTCTGCTGCTGCGGCACGGCGCCTTCCTTTATTTCACGATTTATTGCCGGCTCGCTCTGTTCGCTGGTCAACTTAGTTATACCCCCCTGTATATCCATAAAAATCCAGAAACAACAAGCGCGGAATCAAAAAGGGAATTACTGCAGCTGTTGCAGCAGCCTCTTTTGTTTCTCCCCATGTTAGACAGCCTATCCTATACGCATTACACACACTCTCATAAATGAATTTTCATTTGAATAAAAAAAACAAAAAAAAGGAAAACCATAAAGCTTTGACATTTTTGTTTGTTTTTTTTTGTTTTTTTTCGTTGCCGTTGATTAGATAGCGATAGACCAGGGGGGGGCCTATAGAGAAACCTGTCCGGTGAGTGTAAACCCTTTTGAGACGCGAGCGGCTTCGATCCGGCCCATAGATGTAGGCTACGAGGTTATCCAATTCGACGACACGCCCTTGTATGTTATCAACCGATAATTCACGATTCCTGCGACGGCCAACAAGTCACAGGACAGAGGAAAAAAAAGAGAACCACCCCGATAAAAACCAATCAAGACCAAAAGATGGGAGATAATAAAATAGGGCCCAGGCCGTGCGCTGAGCACAGGGAAAAGGAAAAAAAAAGGGAAATCAGGTGTCTATAAATAGTCACTTGGGCGTCATTCATTGAATGTTTATTCCCACAACCAACTAGGAGCCTCCGCCAAGATTTCGTTTTAACTTTATAGGCTCCTACACACAGGCCATGGTGGAATTAACAAGCGTAGTATACAAGAGGATATAGTAGACCATTTTGGATGTCCTTCTTTCGTTGGCATCACGGTAGATGGCGTCGAAACGTTTAACCAAATCATTACAGGAGAAAAATAGCTAAATGGATCTTCTCTCTCTCTCTCTCGGTCAGGTGAGAGCCTTTTCCGTTCGTTAGCCAGAAGAGGAGAGAAAAATAAAAATGAAAATCATGTCGAAGAAGAATATACCCCATACGTCGAGAGAGAGAATGAGGTATAAAGAAATAACGAGAAGCACAAGAGGCTAGCTAAGGCTCGTTGAGAACGAAGAAAGGTTCCAATCAGCGGAGAGAGAGAGAGAGTCTATAAGGGTGCGGCGCCGAAACCAACACAATAAGAAAAAAAGTTCCTATTTTTTATTATTATTATTATTATTCTCTATTCTTTCGATATTAGTCTAACAAGAAGAGCCTTCCCCCCTCTCTCTCTCTCCCATACAATAACCGCGGCAGCCAAGGCCTCCTCCTTACGAGTTTTGAGGCGTTTCGAGCCACTTGCCAATATGAATATTTGATCAACGATTTTCGAAGGCTTTTCCCATCTCCTTTTCCTCGAGATTAGAGACGAGGTTCCTTGTCTATTGATAAACAAAGGTCGCGGCTGGGGCTTTTAATTGGTTTGCGCAAGTGGGAAAGACGTTTTTGATGAGTTCCGATGATTCTGGCACTAGGCCCCTCCTATCTGATGGCACACTACCACGTCTACTACTATCCAACCCACCCCGCGTCAATTTCCATTTGAATGAATCCAATCCGCGCAGCCCAGTCGATCCTCGATCCTTCTCCATTCTTTTGCCCTTCTATCTTGTATAACTCTCGTCTCCCGTCTTCAACTCTTTCAAGATTCCGTTCAAAGACCATCCACAGTCTGGCTATATATATAGCATTGCTGGCCTCATCTTCATTCCATCCGATGGGAAAGAAGGAATCAAGGATGAATCGCGAAGAGCGGGAAAGAACCAGAGAGAGAGAGAGATATATATGTGCAGAGACGACAGGAACAGGACAGGACAGAATGAATGTGTGCGCTTGTGTGTGTGTGTGTGTGTGTGTGTGTGTGTGTTCTGGCCTGTAGGATCCCGGCATTTCTCCTATCCAAACACATAAAGGCCGCAATCTCGCGCGAGTAATTTCAAAGCTCGGCCTTCCTTGCTTGGCTGATAATTGGCCGTGTACTCGTAGCAGGCGCTTTTGAATGCCTATCACTATTCACGCCGGTCGCGTTCGATATATGAACGATTTTCCTTACTTTTTCTTCTTCTCGGTGAACGTATAGTACTTTTGTGGCGCATATGAAAAGAGACTCGTGCACTTCTCCAATCTCACCACCACTAAACTGTATACCACGATTCGAGAGTAGAAAAAATAAAAATGGTAGCATTTCTTTTTCCGTCAATTTCTTCTTTGAATTGGGGGGAGAAAAGAAATAAAAAATATTTTAAAAAAAGTCGAGCATTCAATCTGTTTGAGAACCGACGGTAATAAACGGACAATATACAAGAAGCAGGACGCTAGCACGCAGGCAGATTTCAAAGCGAATATGGTGATGTGATGTATTGATAATTCAATTGCGAGTCTTTTGATTCGTATCCCGATTCGATTAAAAACGACCGGTCGGGTTTGCCTTCTACTTGCTGAAAACGTCTCCCTCTCTCACTCTCTTGTCCGATCCTAATTAAACCGAGTCGGCAGTAGAGGCAGTCGTGATGTAGCTGCAGAATTGATCAAGACTGATCGCGCAAAGTGCATACGGGCAGCATTCTCTCCCGCTCTGATTGAACATCTCTCCCTCCCCCCCCCCCCCCAATCTCTCCACCCTCCACAATTCGACGCAATACTTCCGCTGCTCCCACTCGGCGACTACTCGTATATACGAGGGCGACAAGATGTTGCGGGTCACGTTCGCCTTCCATTCCATGTGAACTCGTGGCAGGAGCCGAGTCGAGCGGGACACAATGGCCGCGAAGCGAGAGAGAAAACTAGTCGGCGCTCGCCTCGATGGTATAACATGGTTTTCCAGGTAATATCTAATGACGCCACATCTTCTTGGCCTCATCCCCTCTGGTTCCCAACAAACACAAACACACAACACGGGGGCTCTCTCTTTTCCCTATACTCCGGACGGATAGCTGGATGATACGCTCCTATCCGGCTCCATGGTCCACTGCTCTAACGATCGCAGCTAAAACACTGGGCCAGAAGTACTAGCGCTCGGCAGATTGCGCGCGCCCTTGCGTCTCGGCGAAGTTATACAATACGATCCAATTCAAATAATATTAAAGAATAAAAGAAAGAATAATAATAATTAAAAAAATGTTCGGTATATATGTATACGTATCCGCGCGCACACAGACACACACACCGGAATAAGACTAAGTGTCATCCGATACGGGCTGGATAGCCGGAGCAAAGAGAGAGCGCCCGATAAGAGAGAGAAAGAGAATAAAAAAACCTTTGGTTTGCCGAGTAATACGAAACTGTCTGTCCCTCTCGTAGCTTTCATACGCACGAATACAGTACTACTGGGCACACACACAGACAGAGAGAGAAAGAGAGAGAGAATAACCCACTGTACGAAATAGTAGTACATACGTACGTATGTGTACCGATAAAGATGTGAAAAGAGACGGCCATTAAAGAGAACAAAAGACTGGGCGCTCGCTGGTGGATATACAAACAGACAAAAGAGAGAGAGAGAGGGAGAAATATCCTCCTCAGCTTCTCCTTTGCCTAGAGGAGGAGGAGGGCAAAAAAAGAGAAGAACAACGCAAACGTGCCTTGTCAACACATCAATGAAGCTGCCAATCCCCCCACATCGAGCTTCACTCTTCAACTTTTCTTCTTCTTCTTCTTCTTCTTCTTCTTCTTCCTAGAATCCAGTACTCTCCCAGGCTCTTTCGCTTTGCGGTGTCCGTGCTATGTGTATGTGTGTGTGCTCGGATGATTATCGCTCACTTAGATTCCCTGACAGACAAAGTTCCAACAGAATGTCCAAGAAATAAAGTTGAGGACCAAAGGGGAAAAAAAAGGGGAGAAAAGAGTGTGGAATGATAAAAAGGACTCGATGGGAAATGTTTTCGGCTTCCCAAATAGTACACTATCGAACGGACGTTGAAAGCTGGGCAGATGGCCACCGCTAAAATCCAATCAGCAATTACGTCGACCCATAATAGGAGCATTACATACTACCGCGTATAATCAATTGACTCCCCGTGGCTTCATTACGCCACCTCGTACAAAATTGACGGGCAAAGATGACCGACCCTTTTAGACGCGTTTCACGACCGTCCAGCGTGATCCATCCGTCGCTAAATGAATCGTAGCGTAGTCGCCTCTTACCTTGTAGTGGCCAACTCAACGCACCTCTCGACACACGAACAACTTGCATATAGGAATGGCAAATGGTGTAGGTTTACTTACCTAGAAAAAAGAAAAGAAACAAAATACATAACATTAGTTTTAGAGATCAAATACTGGATTGCGAATGAAAACTTTGTAAAAGCATATAAAGATAACAAACAATGCAGGATTGAAAAAATAAATAGCTAGGCATTTCATTTGAAAAAAGTAGCGCAAATCCATAACCATCCAGTGATCCATTTTCAGGACGGCATCAATCTTTCCTTAAATACGATTTCCTCTTCTTCTTTTTTTTATTACTGCTTGAGCGTTAGCCGAACCAAACAAGTTGCCATAACGACGCCGTGAGCGAAATCCATGTTAGCATCCTTCATGTCTTATCTCCAACTTGTAAAACAAGATCCCAGAGAACAGCGAAGCGAACCCATCAAAAACCCAGCACGCAGTGAACAAAAAAAGCGGGGGAAAACAAATAATCATATTCGTATATACATGTATATATATACTGTATGTATGAAGTATGATACAATATGGAAACATACTGTACAAAAACAACTCCACCGTTCTGCTGCGTTGGGTTTATTAGACGTGTGTTTTCTACACGGGCGTTTTTTGTGTACATGTATGTACGTCTAGTGCGCTGCATAAAGAAGAAGAAGATGAAGAAGAGATGCTCGACAACAACAAGTTCCCCGGGAGACCCATCAGCCATCAGATTTTCGTTTCATCTCTTCACGATGATGGAACACACGAAATGTCACGACAACTAAAAGTTGAGACGACACACAATCCCAAACCCCCGGCTCTGCACACGACATATCAAAAGGAGGAGGAGGAGGAAGAAGAAGAAACTTGTTACTAACGGCGACAACGTCCGAAAATGAAAAGTGAGGAGAAGCGTGGAGGAATCGGAATGAAACGAAAAGCATTTTGGGTGGGTGGGCGTTGGGTGTCTTGGTGTTTCGGATGGTAAATAACGTTGTCTGGGATACAGTTCATCACATCCCAACGACCAACGACCGTGAAGGATACGATATTAAAACAACGGTGCCCCCCAACAACTATAAATATACCAGCGGCAATTGCCATGTAAGAAAAAGAGCTGACATGTTTTGGAAATAAAGATAACTGCAAAAAGGCTATTTTCACGACTGTTCAGACAGTTTGAAAACTTTGATCTACTTATATGCACCGTCTTTATTATTGATGGTGGAGTAGGTAGGACAGCAAAGCGGGGGTAACAGTGTGGGCGCCAGTTCGTCCACTTTGGAATTGTGTCCATGGCAACGCCAAATCACCCGTGAAAATGCTCTTAAAAGAAAATTCTAGACACAGATATTTACTATGCAGCTAACGGGGGGATAAAAAGAAATAAAGATGGAAAAAGACTTATTCTTAGATGGCGGGCAGCAGCTCTCTTATATACGGGGGGCAGCAGCAGCAGCTAGCAGCAGCATGCGTGCGCTCACAGCTGCTCTGATGCGTAGATGATTTAATAGCAATCCACAGAATAAAGAGGCCTCCTATATAACCTTTTTCCCCCCCGCCCCAGCATCAGTACGGTATTATACACATCCAGCTAAAGAAAAAGAAAAAAGAAGAGAGAAGCAGGGAGTAGAGAAAGATCTATATAATATTCTTTTTCTCCTCTTTCTCTCTCTCTCTTACATTTGCTGGTGCGCTCCTGGCTCCGTGTAATATATCAAGAGACCAGCAAGGAACGGACTCGTTCATCCTTGCAATAGTTAAGTATAAGTACACTCTATATGTATGTAGATGTGTGTGTGCCTACTCGAGAGTGGCCCTCCATGGTTTCTTTCTTATAAGAGAGAGAGAGAGAGAGAGCGGCCCGAGATTTATGGATTGCCAAGGCGGAACGAAGGGAAAAAGGAAAATACCATCACACCTACGCGACGCGAGCTGGGCACTTATAACTACCGGACAGCGCTCATATGTGTGCAGCAGTATGCGGTAAAAGAACCTGCAACTCTCGCTGTCTATCCGTCTTCCTCTTTTTTTTATTTATTCGGCTGTCACGTTGCGTGCGTGTCCCGCTTCGACGTGAATACGGTAAGGATCACCAGGCAAAAGGGTGGGGGAGAGAGAGAGAAAACCTTTGGGTACCAAAGTAAACTTGGCACTTTGTATATGTACACTCTTTTTCTTTTCAGTCACTGGATTCACCGACCGTTTTGCTCTCCGCACACGGAAACAAACACCCCCCAGAAAAAAGCAGAACACACGTGTTACCTAGTTGAACTAGACACTTTGTTTCGAGCGACTCTCCAATGCAATTCCACGGATGATTAAAACACCTGATAAATATTTGTTACTTCCGCCGAATCAATATTCATGAACGCACACGCTCTCCGTTTCTTATTTTAGAAAGGAAAAAAAAAGTTGGTGCTACTGGACGGGCGAGCGCGCTGTATATAGGAAATGCATGAAATAAGTAGTGAAAAAGAAGGTGTTAATGGGCTAAAGGATTTCAAAGTCGGGACCGAGTAACACACGGCAGTCAAAGAGCTTCCTCCTCCTCTTCTACACCCTCCCACACCCTTTTTTTTCCCCCTTTCCTTCCTTCCTTCCTCTAAATTCCTTTTTTCACGCCGTTATGTACCATAGCCGCCGACGCTCTGAGCTGCTTAGCGTACGCGACAGAGACTACTGGGACCGGAGTTGATGGCGGACGACAAAATAACAAATCGAATGAAATTACGCGCAAAAAACCGGTTGGAAACGGTTCAAAAAAAAATTCCCCCTTTTTTCTTGGCAACGAGCAATGAAATCATTCAAAAGTCAGTCAGTCTGACAATTAACTAATCACATCTGGAATTCACTCGGCGCTAACGTGCGCACACTTGATGAGAATAGGTGAATAATCCAGTTCGAGGGGTTTATTATAAGGATCGAAATCGAAAGAGATGGGAAAATCCAGTCGTCGCTATACTGTACATTATTCTCCCGTATAGCCATTTTCGTGTAGTAGCGGCAGTAATAGTCAGTCTATATATATAGATATACAATCGTGTGTACATGTCCGTGCTCCGGGGCGCTGCAGGCGGCAGCCGCGAGTGAGCGCCCAAGATGATTGGACCCATTGGAGCGACGGCAGAGAGAGACCCCTAGTCGGTCCAAGAATATAGTTGGGTAACAGTCCATCTATGTGTACAGTCCCGGCTAGCGAAATTGAATCGCAATCAAGCGCAGAAAATACTCATTCACACTAACAACAACAACAACAGAAAACAAGGACTGCAGTGGCAGATGGACAGTCCCCCCCCTTCAGTCCGGAGCAGTCAATTTGAGCCTTGTATTAACATGCAGCACTTGAGGGCATTCTAGCGTCCGTCCGTCCGTCTATCCTTCCCTCTCTCGAGCTGACGTCAAAAACCCTTTTCCATTGCTCGCCTTTTGAGGCCTATATGCTTCTCAGCGTGTTGGCTAAATCCTAGCAGTGCCACAGTTGCCATAGCGCCCGAAAATGGACGCACCCAACGTCAAAGTGTTGCCAAAAAGGTCACAGAGCTGCGCATGGTTGGGGGGACCGATCGTACGTAATAAAGTTAAATGCAGAAATATAATGAAAGAGAATAAATATAAAAGAATAGGAGAAAGTCAGGGCCAACAGAGCGGAAATGAAATGATCCGGATCGTCAAAGCCTCTACCCCCTCATACACAAATATAAGCGTGAGGACAAACTGCGAGGGTAAAAAATAAAAATGAAAAAAGAGCGAAAAAGAAACGACAAAAATGAATCAAAAGCCTTACATTCTAGAACGCGTGCAGCTAGGGGGTCTTCTTCCCTTTTTTTTTATGGTCTCTTTTCTATTGTCGTTTCTATAGAGAGGAATGGATGGATCCCGATTTCCATGCAGAAAAGTAATCGAAATAAAAGCGAGTTTGTCCTCTATCTTCTATTATCTCTTTCGGAGGGGAATAAATCGTCGGATCGACTATAGTAGAGAATATTCTAATGTCGTTGCTTGATAATTAGCCAAAGTGGATGGGCGATATAAAGGCGAGAGTCTCTCAGCCCACCAACTCCCACCATCATCGTCGCAATTTCGGTCGTCGTCAATACGCTCTTGGCTCGTGTGCAGCAGCAGCAGCTGTATATGTGTGTGCTCTCTGCGCTCTCTCTTCAGACGGCGACAAGAGCAATTCAGCAACTTTTCAATTAGGTTTCAGAGCAGCACAAATGCTGCCGGACTGCCGCCCGAGGGAGCGCCGCACCACACCCGAACCCCCTCCCGCGTTCGCTCCTATATACTCTCCACCCCACCCACTCACGACGGTGCGACCACTCGGTAGCAATCTTCTATTGGAGCGTTTGACATGATCAGCAACACTCCAACGGTCAAGAAAAGGAGTGAAAAAGTGATATCCAAAGGGGTTGGGTGGGGGGGAGAAAAAAAAACTTCACGCTCCACGAGATGCTGTGATCGATCGATCTCTCTCGCTCCCGCTCCCTCTCAATAGTAGTTCAATATGACTCCATGCCGCCGGCGTGAAAATGGCGGCATATTGATGGTCAACATTCCACCATTTGTTCACCTCCAGTATATAGGAAAAGGAGAGTCGGATGAAGACATTCCCGACAGCTCACGAGAGAGAGAGAGAGAGATGGAATTATAAAATAGAAAACTCCCGAAAAGGAGCAGACAGAAGCAACTTGACAAATCGATCATCAGAGCCATTCATCGATTATCGTGTCATGTCGGTTCTACATTGAATTACGCCACTCTGCTGAGAGGAGGAGGGAACTATTTGCAATCAGAGTGGGTAGGAAAGAAATCTTATTTTTTTTTCATTCCACCAACTCCCCCCGACGCCGCCCACCGCCGACGTCGTCGTCGTTTCTTGATTGTATTCGCTGTTTTGTTTCAATTTCGTCTCTTTCTCCCCTCTCGTCTATATAGCTTCGTTAAAGTAACACAATCTCTTTGATCCTCGGGGTACCTTTGACGATTGAGGGAGAAGAGATCAAGAGCGGGATTGAGGGGGAGGGAGGGGTAGAACCAATTAAGAGAGAGACAGCGAGAGCAATAGCGCAGCAGAGAGTAAACATTCACGAAGGAAACCAACCGGCGTGCACACACGTACGTACAAGTGCGTGTACACCAAAGTACATTACACACATCCGCGTATATCTCCAATCCCGTGTTTGTATACACACAGACAGCTCAGACATTCGCCAAAGAGCAAAGGAGACGCACACCCGACCGAACGACCAGCGGCGTCGTGTGTCTTCTATCTTTTGAGCATCAAGTGTATCCTGATGTCACAGATATATGTGTGTATATATGTAGTACCGTCCACCAATTCCAGTAATGTCGTACGTGCATTACACGTAAGTGGAGGGTGATACGGGATCGAACTCAAAAGTCGACATGTCATGCACGCTGGACACACAAACAAACAAAAAAGGAAACAACCTCTCCCCCATCTCCTCTTTTGGTGCTATGTAGATCTTACGAGTTACATCCGCATCGATGATGATGAAACAGACAAAAACATCACGAAGGTTCCCCTCCCCCCTCTTATTATATAACTAACTCGACTTTTAATTTTTGCTTTTCTCATTTGCCAATGGATCACGTCCTCTCTCTCTCTCTCACGGTGAAATGATAACCGGGGCCAGCCGAGCGGAGCCTTCCGGACCCAGTCTGTCCGACTGACAAAGTTGCAGCTGGTTACTATTAGACGTCAGATTCAATCGCATTAAAGTCCTTTAGCCGAGAAACACGAAAAGGAAAAAAAAAAATGAAAAATAAAACCGGGGGGGAACTGAAACTCATCGAGTTAAGAGGCAGACAATCAAGGCACACGCAGCAGACGCCCTGACGTTTCATTTCTCATCGCAAAGTCCTGAAAAGATCAGCGTGATTACAAGAAAAAAAGGACTTTCCTTTCCTTCAACTTATTTATATTTTTTTCTTCCTATAGCTCCTTCTTTTTTTATTCCTCCCGCGTTACCTATATCTAATGTATAACCCAACCTACCCAGAAACTCTCTACTTTGCTCTCAATGGCAAAAAGGGGGGGAAAGAAAAAAAAAAACTTCTGGCGGCAGCCTGCCGCCTTATTATGTACATTACATTATATTATTAAAGGAGTAGCAGCTATATAACGGGAGCTGAGATAGATGGAGGCTATTTCTTGTTTACTTCCCCTTATTTTTCTCCTCTTTCCCCCCAGCATATAGCCGAGAAATAAATGGAGCCAATTTTCAATCAAGTATGGCAAGTTTCCCTTTCACTTTCTGATCTGTTTTTTTTTTTCTGGCATAACTGCTGAACTGCGCCCAACGAAATGAAGGTGGTATACACATACTATACATAACCACCCCGGAGACGAACGGTTAGAAGGGGGTTGGGATCTGTCGAGCTGAGCCTGGAAACTAGACTGTCATTACCTCGACTTGATTAATGGCTCGACGACAATCCCGCCAGCGACGAAAATACAAATAGAATGAGAGAGAGAGATGTTTGTCTGCTTGCACGTGAAAAAAAGGGAGAAAAAATAGTTGGCCTTACAACACAAAATCCCCTCTCTTCTTTTTTTCTTCTTTTAAAAAATAGAAGAGGACGGAAATTGTCAGCTGCATTCGAGCTCTCTTTCTATAGCATATAAGTAGTAGCCCCTGGTACAACCATTCATCTCGACGTTCTTAGCCTAGTAAATAAGTGCAGCATCATCAATTACCACCACCACCACCACTGCTACTGCTGCTACTACCCCACCCGTGTGTGTACTTCACATACAAGAAGAAGTGGAAAGAAAAAGAAGACTCCTATCTTTCAACGAGTGCGAGAGGCGACTTTGACGTGGAAAAAACATGAAAAATCACCGAGCCATTCAAAGATACATACACACACACACACACACACAGTTTGTATTACATTTTCTATTAACAACTCGACAGAGAGCAGAGAGAGACAAGCGTGGCGCTGCAAAACTCTTTGGCTCTTCTCCCTAATACCCCAATCGCCGTAATCGCGTTGATCAAACGAGCATAATGATGATATCTAAATGCGCTATTTGGCTGAGAAATCTCCTGGATGATGAATGCATGAATCAGCTCTTCTTTTCTCCGCGCACACACAAGGACACACACCAGCACACGGAGCACATACAAAAAAAAATGGTCGCTCCACAAAAAAAAAAGAAAAAGAAGAAAATAAGTGCTTCAAATTTACACATATAACAGTTTCCTTCTTCATTCTTTTTGTCCCTCCCCCCTCCATCTCTTTCTCAAACGTCATGATGCAATACTCTGTGTACTCTCAAGCGCAAAGTTTAAGGCCCCCCCCCCCCCTACTACTAACCTAAAAAGAGTGGATCGTTTTCAGAAGCAAATCCCGTTCATGGCTGTTGCTGGCTGTTGGGGGCGATCCTCTTTTGTAAATTATACAAATAGTCAGAGAGAGTCGACAGTCGGCACACACCCGGCCCGTTGTGTATAAGGACGAGACGAGATATATGGGCTGGAACCGTTCGTCGACGGCGCCCGTTGACTTTGCCAGGACGGGAGCGCGCGGACACGCGTGTTGTCTGCCCGCTATCATCAATAAAGAACTCGGCGGAGGGAGGAGAGGAAAAAAAAAAAAAAAGAGACGAAGAAGAAAAAAAATATAGGTTCGGAAGGCGCAAAAGCTTACAGGAGGGGGTTGCAAAGGGAGGATGCCAAACGATGCGGTTCGGATCATCAATTCTCCCAGCACTTCATCGACAGACTAGGAGCTATAGAGCTCCTGGTGGGAGTCAGTAGTGAGAGAAGCCCTCCCTTCATCATGACGACACGGACGTCAGTAGGTTTTCATCGAACGTGGAATCAGGGAGGAAATAAAAAAAAAAGGGAGAAAATTGTTAGAATAGCGCGGATGCCAATGATGAGAAAATCCGCCATGTTAGACACCCACACGAGGATCATAGAGACGAGGGGGATTAAAGGCCTATGAGACTGCGTTGCCTATGCGGTATCATATATAATTCTATAGGTAATAACCCTCTTTGGTCCAACGTCCCCCTCATTTACTGTGTCATTATATTACAGTTGCAGCAGGCTTCGGGATGCAGCACTGCCGTATATTCCCAACGTCCGGCTAGAGTGTCGAACGTTATGGACTTATGGTTCTTCGATCCGAATTTTGTGTGAAAAACAGTCGGTTCTTCCCTGTTTTTCTGCCCCCCTTTGAAATGCTGAGGGGAGAGAAAAAAAAGGAGAAAAAGATAAAAAAAAAGGTCGGAACGAGAGAGAAAACAGGAGGAACAGATGGGAGAGGCAAACTGATTGGGTTCATCAGCTGGAGAAACTTGATGTTTCATGTCGGGCGGAGCTGCCCCGGCAACAACATCACGTAATGATTTGGAAACGAGAAGAAAGAAGATACAAAGTCGGAAACAATGAACCCAAAAAAAAGTAGAAAGAGAAAAACGGACGAACGGACGGACGGACACAGGGCAGGTTTTCACATCTAATTGACTTTGGAAGATTGCTGCGACATTTCTCCGATATACAAGAAAAACTGCGTTGCTGACGGGCAAGGATCGGGACCAAAGTGTCAGACCATCTTCTCTCATCCAAAACAAAATGATGAAAGTCGCATTGGCATCACAAAAGAGACGGAAAAGTGCTAAGCAAGAGTGGCACAAACGAGAGAGCTAGGGGGGAAGAAAAAGCCTCGCAGCCGCCCCACATTAACACAGCGCGTTACAGTTAACGTACGACGACGACGAGTCTGTGCACTATACACGCCGGTAATTGCTGAATTTGGAACTCTATACACAGTTGTGTTGTATCTACCTACAACGTTCACTAATGAACGATCCATTCTCTCTCT
This sequence comes from Daphnia pulicaria, assembly GCF_021234035.1. Lineage (NCBI taxonomy): Eukaryota > Metazoa > Arthropoda > Branchiopoda > Diplostraca > Daphniidae > Daphnia > Daphnia pulicaria. Next base: position 13,968,723 of record NC_060920.1, on the reverse strand, counting down.
CTCTCTCTTGCCTCCCCTGGCACATCCACGGCTCTCTCTCCCTCGTACTCTTTTTTCTATTCTGTCACTCACTTTCTCCCTTACGTGTGTGTGTACAGTCCCCCCATTTCCTACCCACCCAGCAGCCATGTCTTCGATCTTCTTCTTGTTCCTGGAACGTCCTTATTAGACAGACCCAGAGGACGACAACAGTGCGCAAAGAGAAAAAGAGACCGGGCAACTACCTCCAATCATGATCCTCTTTTCTATCTTCATCCAAACAACCTTTGCTCTTATATAAGAGACTTAGATATTACCCGTGTATATATATAGCTAAACCTATAGTGGTACAAGTCCTCCGTACACACATAACCCTTAACTTGGCCCCCCTTTTTCTCTTTTTGCCCACTAATAAACCAGTTCATTATTAAGAACCTTGTACGGTGTACGGTACAACGAGAAAAGAGTCAACGTTAACTTTTTTATTTTTTTTTCAGCGGAGCTAGTTAGTAATAAGTTATAATACACCTTTACTAGACGAAAGGAAAGTGAAAGCCAAAGTTAAACTTTGGTATTTGCTCTCTCGTACATTATCCACGCGAAAGATTCGACCAAGCTTTCGGGAGAGCGCAAAGTGAATCCCGGGGAAATAAAACAAAAGTTTGGCATATCAGGGTCTACAGGTTTTCCCCCAAGTGCGCGCCAGCGTGTTCACGCTCGTATGTTTTAAAAACTAGCTGCTGCGCGCTGCCCTCCAACATTAATAGAAATTTTTCTAGTTGGAGAAAAAGAAAAAGAAAAAAACCAACAACAAGAATGGAAGGGATCCATCGCCATCCCGATATAGCCGCGCAATAGGCACTCGAAGCAATCCCGGAGAGATATTATATCCTCCCAGAAGCGCGTTGAGAGCAGTAGGCGGAGTTGAAGGCAAGGAGAGTACAAGGGACTTTCACGACAGAAAAGAAAAGGGAATAAGAAGAGAAAAAAGCGAAAGATATATACGCTTTCACGCTGTCAAACGCGATGGGGGTCGCAAAACTAACGATCCCCAGAGTCCCGAACAAAAAAAAAAAGGGACGCAAAGTCGTAAACTTCAACGACAACAGAAAAAAAAGAAGAAGAAGTAGAAGGGGGTGGTGGGTGGAGCGCTCAAAACGACGCCAGAACCAGGAGCAAAAAAATAAATAAATAAAATAAAGCGCTTTTTGAATTCTATACGGCGGCGACGAGATCCTGAACGTCGAGTTTGGAACTAAACGGGGGATGGCATTCGACACACAAAAATGCGCTGGAGATATTTTACGATATCCATCGCAATCATGGCACGAAAGAAAGAAAGAAAGACTGTGAAGGAGAAAAAGAAAAAAAAATCTCTGAAGAGGGACCAACCATCACCTTGTGGCGCGAATGCAACATAATAATAATAATAATAAGGGCGGAGTCGTCCTTACGTAGGGTTCGGGACATAACAACTGGAGACATTCGTTGCTATAGCGCCGCCAGACTTTTTGAGAGCACAAATTAGACACGCTCTGCCCTTTTCCTATAGATTTATTCGATGTACGGTATGTATAAATACACACTTGGGCCGTTGGGCTCACCAAAGAGAGAGAGGATGGACGGACGTTGAATAGCCAAAAGAGAGAAGCAAGAACTAGGGGGGGAGAGAAAAGTTTGAATCAATAAATCCCAGCATGAATGGACGGAGAGAGCGAGAGGGGGGGGGGAGAGTTACAATCTATATTATATACACACATATAAATAGATAAATGCATTCTACGAATGAATGTATGTATAAAGATAATTTCATATGGTGGTAAATCATCAGACCGGGCGGCTGGCACGCGTTCCTACTCCGTCGGCATAATAACCGCCAACGTATAGAATATTATGTAGGCTACACACGTTACGCATAGGCAAACACCCATAAAAAAAAATGAAAATAATAATAACAAATGTGAAGTATAACAAAATAAATTCCCTTTTTGCCTATTTTTATTCCCCCTTTTAAGGCGCCGAGAGAAAACTCTCCGGGCCATTAAAAGCCAGTTTTGAATGAAGCAACCAAAACCCTATTGGGGATTGTGTAGGTGGGACTGAATTTTCGCTTACATACACACACCACACAGCATGCAAGCACACGAAAAGAGGGGGTGGGAGTGGGAGAAGCAATTGTCGAACCCATCATCATCGGGAAATCTTTCCGCAAATATGTTGTTCCGCTCCGGCTCTCTCGCGCGGCCCATTAAGACGCTCACACTACATAACACACACATCAGAATGGAGGCAAGCGTAGAATTTTCGCCTATTTGTGGAGAGTTGTTTTGCGTTGTACAGTGTGTACTCAAACATTTCACGGATCGCCGTCCAAGCGCTAAAGGTTCCGGTCGCCCATAAATATAAAACAAAAGTCTGTCCACATCTGCTGTGGAACTAAGGGGAGGGAAATAAGAAAAAAGGAGGAATTCCAACGAGGCGCGCAAAAGAATAAATTCCAAAGGCGCCAAAACAATTCGATTTGAAAAAAGAAAAATAGTAATCAAAAAGATAACTCTCGCAGCCACAACAACAACAACAACAACAAAAAGAGGTGAGACAAATCCATCAGCCGATGAAAAATGTCGACAATTCCTTCGATAAATCTCAATCGCGCGCAGGAAGGATATGTTAACGAGCTCGGTAATCACGACCGGTCTTATCTTATTCGATTATTCGGCCGCTTTAACTGTCGAGAGACGCGGGCGGCATTGTTGGAATCGTTTCTCGCCTGGACAGGGTCACCCGTTGTGAGCGGTTGAAGGTGAAAAGAGAACAGGAAAAGAAAAAGAAAATAAGAAATGCTGTGTGTGCTCAGCTGGGGCGTCGCGCGTGGTTGGCAGCGTCGCATTCTCCGGTGACGCGCTAAATTCTGAGCTGGGAGCGCGGCGCCCTCGGTCGCTCCGGCGCATATCTTGGGCGACAGGGCGACAAAGACCGTGCCAAACGACCGGGGAAACGCAGTAACAGATGGGCAAACTCAAATGGAACGAGCCAAAAAAAAAAGAAGGAAAATAAATTCCTACAGCCATAGCCCTTGCTCATCGTTTCCGAGGAGTAGGATGTCGGTTAAAAGCCAGTTTACTTTGACATCGCAGCAACTCGAGGAGATGAGAGACCCGAAACGACGTATGGTTCACATATATATATATATATAATAATAGTAGTGGTGGTAACAGTGGCCAAAGCATATACTTGAAAATCCTCTAGACTGACTGAGCTCTTCTTTATACACACTATTTTTTTTTATATTTATGTACTCAATAGGACTGGGGCTGAGGGAGAGAGAGAAAGGATGACTGGCGAAACAGTTGCTCCACATCGCTTCCGCCCCACCATAGTCTGTCCTCCCTCTCTTATGTCTGTAAAAAGCATTGTAAAGACGCTGTTACAAAAGAAATAAACTGACATACAGACAGGAGAGAAGAGGCGAACAGGGCCAAGCTGAGGGCTCTCTACTTTTTCTTTTTCTTCTTCTTCTCCTTTGGATTGTGTGTCTATATGTTCGGGATGGTTTTGTACAGGCTTCTTCGCCGAACTCTGCGTATGTCCATACTTGTCAGGCCGGTTGCCATGGGCGACTGAGCGCCACAATCTTTTTTTTTCTTTTCCCCTTTTTATTTATTTGTTTTTATATTCACTTCTGACAATTCCTCAGCACCGCATTTTTCTTGGCAGTTGCTCTGGGATCGACTTGCCTATCAAGACCCGAGACAAGTTTTTGAATTATTCTCCAAAATCTTATCATCCGTTAGAGCATCAACTTCAAACTGTCGGGTTCCTCGTGTCAAACGAAGCAAAAACACCCTCAAGATATTTATCCGGATCTCTTCTCTCCCAGAATCATAGAGGAAAACAAAAAATCACAAAAAATAAAGAAAATCTAGCATATGTTTATTGGTTGTACCGGTTATTGTGTTGCATCCTCGGGCTGTATACCAATTCAAAAAAACTTGTAAGGGCAATCGTGTTTTACATATGGTATTAGAAGGCACAGAATGACCCAAGACGAATGCCACACAGCAGCAGCACAATAGTTTTTCTCATTTCCTTTCGAGCCCAGCATCGTGAAAGAATCATTCCAAAAACAACAACCAAAAATGAGCGTGAGCCCGTCACGACGCGCAGCAACAAAACAGATGATGATGATGAGAAAACACCCCAAAAATCGTTGATACGCATAAGAGACAATATCAATCAATAGACTCGCCTCTGGCTGGACAGCAGTGGTCTATTCCATCATTGATTGTTTCTCGCTCTCTCATTCTCCCGCCGACTGGACGAGATCGATCAAAGGTGGAATGGGTGGGGGGTTCTAACGGTATCAGAATCCCAAATAGAATATGGATTTGACACACACACAAAAAGGCAAACCACAAACAAAATTTCCATCTTTTATCTTCGAGCAGCTATATTACGTTGTGCACAGCCTTCTACTCTGGCCGAAACTTTTGATTCGATTCGTGTTCGATTTCAACGGCCCGAAAAGGTTGTGAATCAACCAAACAAAACAATAAGGCATCATAACAAATAAGAGACAACAACAACTGGTGGGGCTTTAACAGTCTTGCCGGCACAGACGCACGCGCTCCTTCTCGGCTCTCCCGTTTAATGGACCGTGAAGCGAAATGGCAATACGAGCCGAGCTATTGCGTTCCGTGCTCCAGAATAAATCTGCTTTTTTTCCCCCTCCTTCCATTCGAGGCCATAGCCATCCATCCTCCAGAACTGTGCCAGAGAGAGTAGCTAACATAGAGAAGGAGAAATAAGAAAAGATAGCCGGCAACGCACACAATGTTGTTCTCTCTCTCCCCCCTCGAGTTTGTATCGTGTCTCTCGCTCGCATCCAAAATTTAACGAAATATATAGGCAACTGTTGTGTATACACTCGATGGGTGGATGGAATCCGAGGAGGAACCTGTATGTATGTATACACACACACAGACACACAAGGCACATTTCATCCCGAAGCCACGCGCGTTATTGTAACAGTTGACGCTCTCGCAGAATGGGAGAGAGGGCACACGTCGCTCACTGGCGTCATCCCCATTCCACGGTAGGATCTATATATTATTGATCGTCGGAAGGCTCTCATTCTATCCAACTACCTCGATGCCGAATATACACAGACACTGTGGAAGTGAGTCTGTCTGTAGATATACCATACGCACTATTATGTTTTATGTAGACTTGTGTAACGACTATGCAATATGAAGGGCGACATTGTGTGTATGTGTGTGCGAGAGAAAGAGCGCCGTACAAGTTGCCTAGTGGCGCTAGTAAGTCGTTGTAGTGCGGGAAAGCACGCAAATCGACCGTCAACGCACCCAACATCACACACCGAAAGCAAAAGAAAAAAGAGGCCATCAAAAAAATAAAATAAAAATAGGAAGAAAAACGGGACTGCCAAAAGGCCCAACAACAATAACAAGAGAGTTGTGGATACCGTTATAGCCCGGGCAGGGCGTTGTCGCCATCATACTATCATCAATCGGACGACGTCAATTACCCTCACTTGATGACAATGTGTTTGGCGTTGGCCTTTTTTTCTTTTCTCTTTCTCCTGTCGTGCATGCTGGCGTTGTTGTTGTTTTTACCAGTTAAATACCAAAAGAAAACAACCGGTGGCGCCCTCGTTTTAGGCCAACTTTCGCGGATCACAGCCAATCGGCGACACTAAAGGCGAATCTCATTAAGAGCCTCCAAGCCTATTGCTGTTTAACACGTGAAAATGGGGTACAGTACAACGCGTCTGCTGGGCACGTTCCCACCCACCTGTGTCTTTCGGATGGAATGTTTTATTTTTTGTTTTCTATATCTTGTTGTTGTTGCTGTTGCTCCTTGGCTCCTATATCTCATTTTTTTTCTTCATTCCCCCCTATCCTTTCGCCCGTCTTCTCTACACTCCCTAAAGCGTCTGTATGACGTATTCCCATAGCCTGGTGGTATAGGAGAGAAGTAAATAGTAGTGCATCATATTTATTTCCTCGGGGCCCGTCTCTTTTCTTTTGGTTTACGACACACTCTCGTCAGCTCATCTCCTTTTCTGGCCAGCATCAATAACACACACACACAGAGAAAGACTCAAGCGCCCGGCTCGTAATCCAGTGAAAAACGTCGACCAATAATAAAAAAGAAAGAAAAAGAAAGATGGACGTTGTGTGTGTGTGTGTGTGTATGTATAAAAGTGACCCTCGAACTCCTCTTTTTTCTTTTTCTCTCTTTTGGCCCGTCTCCTTTTAAAGCTGAGCCGCAGACCCCACTCTAAAAAGGCCCTTAGATGAGCTGTTCTTCGCTAGACGACGCCGGTTGCCCCGTTTAGTTGTTTCACCTCCGCTGGACTGATTAAAAACTTGCGCGGGACCGCGTGCATCTTTTCCGCACTACTTTCACGAAGAGGAGCGCGCAGATCCCAGCCGTTTAAAGGGCGTTCTCGTAAGCTGGCCATCATCATCATTGTGTCGGTTCTCGACCAAAGTAAAAGAGATAAACGGAGAGCAAAAGAGCAACTCAAAAGGATTAGCAGCACACTCCCACATGACCTGATTTCACCTCTAGTTTTGTTGTTCCAAAAAGTTCTAAAAGTGTCGACTGTTGCGATGGCAATGAAAAAAAAAAGAATCGAATCAAAAATAACTTGGACATGTGCATCTCTACTTCAGGGAAATCAATAAGGGGAAAATAAAAGTTTCTGTATTTCCTATCAAGTTTCGATTATCGATAATGAACGGCACGACTATCATGCCATTCTTTTCTTTTCCGTGAGCTGAAGAGAGGCGCCCCAGCCCATCAAGACTCGACAATTAGCCACAGCATCAGACAAAAGTTCTTCTTCTTTTTTCTCTCTTTTATTTAGACATGTATTCTTTTCTTTCATTCTTTCCTCCTCTTTTTTTTCACAATTTCCCAACTTGGATGCGCCAATCGAGCAGAAAGAACCGGAACTAAAGACCGACATTCCGGCCGGACCTAGTGGCCCAGCAATAATATCAAGTCGATGGAGCTTGGTTTTATTTTACCCTTTTGTTTTCCTCCGCCATCATCTCCACAGCCTTGTTGGAAATAATAGCTCCTCTGCCAGAGGCGGTAACGTCTCAATAAAACGTCAAAAAACGGGCTGAAAACGGGAACGGAAAAGAGGAAGAAGAAAACGTTACTCTTAGAAAAAAAATGTCGAGAAAATTTGACCCTTCTGAAAAAGCGAGTAGTCTATAGAGGTCCACGTGAATCTGGTGCCAAATGGGCCCTGCCCCCCCGTTGGCTACACTCTATATAGCCGGTTGGACAAAAGTAGCGGCCGATCGACAGGAAAATCAAACGACTGCCCAACCCCCAATCTCCTTGCTGGCCATAAACAGGAGGGAGCGAGTATATAAGGCAAAGAACACGCAAGGACTTCTTCTTCTCCCTTTTCTTGCACACGACACGGACAGAAGAATAAGAAACTGGACTTGCGATGGATGGATAGAGAGAAGAAGAGGCTATATCCAGCTTGGAATCATCACAAGATATACACACTCCCCACCCCCTCTTCAACGTCTCTCATGTTCTCCTCTCTCACGGTTCTTTCGATGTTCGACGCGCACAGGATCTTTAATCAATAAGGTGTGTGTCTGTGAGTGGAGGAGGGATCCAGCGATCCCCCCTTCACAAGCCCCGAGTTCTCCCCCCCCCTCTCAATCCAGCAAAGGCCTCCTCCTATAATATACTACACTATGTATGTATGTCCCTTTCGTCAACATGGATACCGTATACTTTATATATATATATATTTATATGAATAAGAAGAGAGAGAGTCGGATGGATGGATCTTCATCCTCTTATTTCTATCTTCTTCTTCTTCTTTTTTGTATCCGTCTTTTCACTTTGCTACGTCAACTCGGAGCAAGCAATGTTTTATCTTTTAATAGCGTTTCCTTCCAGAAGACAAGGCCGGAAATTGAGTCAACCCGCATTCGCCTTAACTTGCATTAGTCCGCAGATCCACACACATATACGCCTTTCCATTCCATACATACTGGTTATGGAGAGGCTATAGGACAAGTCAACGTTAAGAGGAAAGTCTCGTTTTCTTTTTTTCTTTCTGGGTGGGTTTTGTTTTCAAAACTTCATCCCGCCACCGTCCATTTGAACTTGTTTTGGCGCGCGTCAAACTCGTTTAGTTTCACTGCTGGTGGCTTTTTTTATTTTTATTATCCAACTACATCGCACAAGCATATGGGGACGTGAAGAAGAAGAGGGGAGGGAATATCTAAGGTTCGACATGAATTCGAGGGAAAAGAGACCATTGGATCATTCACTCTTTGCCATCAGACGTAAAAAAAAATGTATAAACTTTCATAACGCTGGGTGACAGGAGTGATGGGGCCTGTCACATCCCCCGCTATATCCAACATCCCCCTAGCTCGTCAAAACTCTCCTAACCCTAACTTGACGGGCTCCTTATCACACGACTATAGCCCCGTTTCTTTTTCTTTCTTCAAAAAATTCCCAAAAAATCAATGCACACACTTTCACCTCTGTTTTTCTCCTATCTATTTGATATCAATGTATTTCCCAAGATTTCACCTATAGCTTGATCTTTGAGTAGTCGATTTCTGCTGGTAACCCCACACGCGCCATTCGACATGAAACACAAACGCCGGGGATATTGGAGACTGATGTATATGGCATAGTGTTGCCATGATACGGTTGTTGCTGGTGCCACTGCACCAGTCATTTGATTCCTTCCGGGAGTATGTGTGCATATTGCAATGGGGGGTCGTTCGTTCGTCTGCATCCGAGAGACCAAAGTCTAGGGCGGTCGCCGTCGATCGGTCATGAACATTTTGACGGTCGGTAGTCCTCGCTACGTCGACTACTATTGGCACGACGTCTAACATGAAAAAGGCAACAAAAGGAAACGAGAAGAAGCCAATGATCCGTAACGTCGTTCCATCCACATACAAAATGGGGAATGACAATGTTTGCCTCTCTCTCTCTCTCTTTTTTGTACAACAGAGACCCACAAAATCTCAAGCTTCTCCTTCTTCTTCTTCCGTTCCAGCTCATCTTTTTTCTTCCCCGAACCCTCGATTTTTCAAATACAGTCACTCCACCCCTCCACCTAACATTCGGCTAGGCATTTGCATACAGAGAATCTAGACGATTTTATTGAGAATGGAAAACATCTTCCGCTCTACTCTTGCGCACGAGCAGAGGCTCCCAGTCAAAAGAGGAGCCAACACGACCAGAATACACAACAAAGTTTGCTTGTAGACCTGCAACATATACATACGAAGGGTATATAGTTGCTTACTACTCTAGACACCACCGCATCATTGGCGGACTACCTGCAACTGTTCCACTCACAGACATGACCCAAGTCATCGATTTTTCCGCTTCTTTCGCTCTTCTTCTTCCGACCCTCTTTATTTTTGTGGCTCTCGCCGTCTTCTCCGCATTGACACGTGCCCTCTCAACGCCGACGGAAGCTCCTTTTTTGGAATGAGGTGAAAAAGCGTCAAAGCAAAATTGGGAGAAGAAGACGAGTCGGAGAATAGAAAAGAAACTCATCAAACTCGGGCGATGCGAGGACCGACGATTGTTTAGCAAAGAAACGGACAAACTTTTCTTACTGCGTGGCGTTTCAGTTTCAGGAAATGTATACACGACGGCGAACCAAGACCAACTCATCAGTTTCATTTTCATACCATCGAGTTCCGGGAGAGAAGGAAACAAAAAATGGGCTCCTGCCCAACATTTCTCCCCTTTTTATTTTTTTTTAGTTGGATCGGGTCATCTGAGACTTTTTCATACGCAGAGAAAGGGAGGATTATGTCATCGTTTGTTTGTTATTATTTTTTTTTTTTCATTTTTAACCAAAAGAACTCTCTCAAAGTCAAAAAGTATCCCCTCGCACTCTCCCATCAAGCCCCCCGTACTAAAAATGGAAGAGGAGAATGATGGTCTCTTTTCTCTTTTATTTGTCGGGTCTCTTGGTCAGTCTTCAGAGTGGCCATTAGGCATATCCGGTAGCATGAAATCAGCTTACACGACATGTAAATCCCCAACAATGGACGAACAAGAGGGGGGTAATAAGGCTTTTGGGGAAGAGGCCAGGATCCTAATCTATACCCACCCACTCACTCCTTCCCTTTTACGTCTAAAAAATGTATATCCACACACACACACACACACACACAAACGCATAACATAGTTGGGCTTAAATAGCTTCAAATCTCGCTGCCTCTCCACTCTCTCCGCTGTCTCCCAGCTCATTCGTGACCAATCACTTTTTATATCCCTTCAACCCTCTTACATGCCCATTACCCCCCAACTATACTCGCTGCTGCCCAGCACTGCAATAGACTCCGGAGTTGACGAGCACACGCTGCGAGCAGACACGTCCGATCCTAACTACTCGGCTCGTGTTGCCAGGGAAGGGCATCTGTTCCGTCACTCGGGATCAAAACCGGACCCTCAAAACTCGGCAGCCCCCCCTAATGTGTTCTCTTTTTATTTTCACCGTAGAAGAAGGGGGTTGTCCTAGACGATGGATTATTGACGGATGCTTCAAATTGAGCCTGTCAATGTGCAGGAGTGAGAAGAAGATGTGAAACTGAACGATTTCAATATCCTCGCAACATTACAGAACACGGTGGCGCTGAAATGGCACGGCTCCCACGGGGTCTCGTATCAATCATCAAGGGCCTCCAGCAGCCTTTTCTAATGAGCTCACAGCGCACTACATTCAGAATATATCTCGTCTATAAGCCCCGTCTTTTAGTCCTCTCTCTCTCTCTCTTTCATTCTCTCTGCCTCGTTTTTAATAATAATGAGATCAGCAAAGAGAAGAAGAGAGTGAGAGGGGAAGTTTCGAGGGGCATTGATTTTAAATTTGAAACTCTTTTGGGGAATGAATCTTGAGGTTCGCAGCCTCTGCTCTTTCACGAAACAAAGTTGAAAAATGAAAAAGAAGAAGAAGAAGGAGACATTAACAGGTTTAAAAAGTAAAGTAGCTCCCGACGAACGAGCACTTTATACGTCACCGTGAAATACGACACGCCGTTTTACATTTCCTCGACAACTCGGGCAAACTTCTCTCTCTCCCCCCCCCCTTCTTCCATCTTTCTAGATCTCAAGACGAGGTAGAACGGGCGTCAATCAAGCGGAACAGTGTCACAGGATCTAACAGCATTTCCGGATGGGTTGTCTCATCTTCCCCCTTTTCTCTTTTTCCCGTCATCTCCCATTGTATAACAGTAGGTAGATAAAGAAGAGCGAAAAAAAAAAGGAAAGCAGCAAACTGCTGCTGGGCTGTGATTCGATGTGGGCGGATCAAAGTAGAACGACAGGGAGATCCCGTGTGCTCCTTGCACGCGGCATATTGGCGTTTGCCACGTACACAAAGCGGTGGCAAAAACCTGGCGTCAATGCCACTCTCTCTCTCTCGCTCCCGGAGTCTCATGTCGAGATGCGGCTAATGAGAGAGAGACGGGAGCAGCACAATAACAACGTCGTGAGTTAATTTCCTGTTGTCAACCTCCACCGCCGATCACGGTGAATGGAATCACGGGAGGCAAGCAAGAAAAAAATAAGAGGCCAGAACGATGACAACCAAACGGTGGGATAAGGTACGTAACGAGGACGGTGACGACAGCAACAACAACAATACTGAAAATGCCTAGCCGAAAAAAAGTTCTATAAATAAGTTAAAAGTAAGAAGAAAGAAAAAAACAAGAATAAAGATAAATGGATCTGTGTGTGTGTGTTTGTGACAAGAAAGAAAACAGAAATGGGACATCCTCCAACGCAAACAGGCACCAATTTAAAACTGGCGGACTCTGGCAGCTTGAAATTCCGGAATGGATAAACATACAGCATAATGACGTATTTCATTTCTTTTTCTTTCACTGTTACACTTGTCTGTCACCCCACGCAGTCTTACAGCGAGTGATTGCGGCCGTCATTAGTGTCGCAGCTCAAAGACCTTGTAGTTTGTAGCTGCTGTGTGATAGCAAGTGACAGGGGAGAAAAAAAAAGAATCGGATTTGCAAATGAGAAAGAAAAAAAAAGTCTTGGTTCTCATGCAAATAAATTTGACCCCGTTGGCTTAGCAGAAACAGGGCGTCATTGATTGCTTCTTTAAAAAAAAGTGCTTCTTCTTGTTATTATTTGGATTTACCGACGAATCTCCTCAAGTCAAATGGAAACCCCCCAAATAGGAAGAGGTCGAATAATAAATATCCTCGTTGAATTTTCAAGTTTGGTTCACTTGTCGTTATACGGAAGGGGTCCTAAGAACTCTCATTTGTCTCTTCGGTAAACTACGCATGTCCCTACAAGGCATTGGGATTCGATCCAATTTTGGGAGTACCATCTAAAAAAGTCCCTTTCAACCAAGCATAATGCCGCCCAGACTTGAAGGCCAAAGCAGCCTTACAGTTCAGCCAGCATGGCGGCCGGCCTAGTTGGATGACTTGGGTGGCGTCTGTATAAGAGGCAAACCAGGGTTACAAGACCACACGTCAATCAATCATCCAGAAAAAAAAAGCTAAGAGGGAAAAAATAAAAGGAAACTAGAAAAAAGTAATGGAGAACATAACCAAGTCTCCTCGAAAAGAGAAAATGAAAAAAATGAGTCATCTATTCGGCGTTCAAAGCGACATTTCTCGCTGGACATGAAATAATCAAAAGCAGTTGGTCCCACAACGCGGGCGTATTCTGACAAATAATTCAGTGGAGAACGGCCCGTCTGTTGGTAAAGCAGCTGACTCGTGAATGAATCATCTATACGGTGCACACACACACACACACACACCAACATGAGCTTGTAATAATATATAAACCGGATGAAGAGTCCAGCCAGTCCAGATGAACGTAAAAGCGAGCTAGTTCTAGCTTGATTCGAATCGATAAGCCGCCAGTGCCTGTCCGCTAATGTCCCACTCTCCAACAGAAGAAAAAGAAAGAAAAGAAAAGCCACAGACATTCACCTGCCCGGCCATGAAAATTGGATCATCAACAAGATTGGGACGACAATCAACCTGGTCATCAACGAGATGACAGACGGGGGACAGCAGCTGATGCTGTCATGATGCAATTGGCGATACACGCACACAAGGCACTTAGCGAAAAGTGTGCGCCAATCAAATTAATAGTCAAGTTTGTTCCTGTTGAGGTCGGGAGCCAAATTTCATGGAAATCAACGGCAACTGTCAGATTGGATGAGACGGGCAGTGTATAGAAGCAAACTTTTGGGCTTCCTCTTTTATTTTTTTACTCTTTTTCTTTCCTTTTTTTTAACTTGTGCGTTTTTTTTAATGAGCAACTGGCTTTGACAGTACCGGCACCGTACGCCGGTCACAACACAAAAGTCACGGACACGTCGGAAAGAAGAAGAAAAAAAGAAAAGGGCTAAGAGGGTTTATGTGTTGCGTCCCGGTCTTCCCTCTTATGGGGAAAAAAAAACGGCAGAAGAAAAAGAAAGAAAGAAATAGAAAAACAATGCGCCACTGTTTTCCTGATGTAGTAGCGCCTTATTTATCTATACCTTTCGGAGTGGAAAAGTTTGTCGAGATCATGAAGCCTTTATACTACCGTAATCGCACGAATAATAATAGAAACAAAATCCGCGAAACGAGTTTTCCGCAACAAATTCAATTTTCTTTTTTTGGGGCCGAACGGCAGCCGAGAGGCAATCAAGTCAGACGAAGGGGGAGAGAGAGAGATTTCAGACAGTTGTGATTTGGAGAAAAGTGAAACAGACGTCAGTGTAGATATTCCACAAAATGCAATTTCCTCTCTCCTGACTCGTCTTTGTTCATCTCCTTCGTCATTTGATCCGGTCATCCAAGTAGCGGCTCTCTTATCTCTCGATCTCATTTCCCAGGGCCCTAGTCGCATGGACCAACTCCTGGGTTGGGTCGCACAACTCCTTTTTTTTCTTTTCCCCGAATTCTATGGCACTTTCGTTCAACTTGAAGCTTGGTTGCATTTTCTGCAGCTCTTCAGGCCGACGAAGGCCAACACAAACACACACACACACAGACTCCATTCTCCTCCTTCACCCGGTGCAACTTTAGGAGCGGGACGCATCTCCACCGAACTCTCTTGGCGAATTTAGCGGCATCAAACTTTGCGAGAGAGCGCAGCTCGTCCTGTTTGTTTTCCTCTCTCCGTTTTTGTTTCGTTGTGTTACTTTTTTCTTGCGCTATTTTAATAAGCGTCGTTAAAACGGTCGTATAATGTCGTTATCACGAGAGCTCGCTCTATTCCAAAGTGGCGGCTCGGCAGTATACGCCAATGGAAAAACAAAACAGAGAGAGAGAGAGAAAACGTATTGCCGATCCAACTGGGCGAGACAGAGACCGTCGTACCTCGGGACCCAGATATATCTCATACTACCTACATTTTGTTTTTCTTCTAGCTCTCTTTTACTTCAAACTGCGAAAAATAAAAAAATAAAAGCTGCGGGCACGCTACACGTTCAGACAGGTAGACGAACTATTATCAACGGACGAGGACAAACCGGTCGTAAATAAGTTGGTCCCTCGTGCAATACTTTTTTATTTATGTATTCTCTTTTACTCAATTCTCTTTTTTATTTTTATTTTTCTTCTCTTCGTCCGTCATTTCTCGACTTTTTGGAACAACATCGTTTAGACCCGTTTTCTTCTTTCGGGATAGCTGATTTTATTGGGTCAAAAAGTCTGGAGCGGCCCATCAGCGCTAACTCACGAAACGTGCAAGTGGTAGACATACGTGTACAACAACGCTATAATATTAAAAAAAAGAGAGCTAACGTAATAGTTTTTCATGGAAGGTATGTGTACAAGTCTCGTGTGTGTGTGTGTGTGTGGTGACGGCGGGTGGTAATAGACGTTCATGCGTTTCTCACGGCGATAGAAGAAGGAGCCAAAGAGGAGGGAGGCGTAGCAACACACAGGACACACAAAAACCGTTCAAAAGTTTCACGAGTGTGTGTGTGTGTGTAAAGTGCATGTCGGGGGTGGTTGGGATGGGTGGGGAGTGCGCGTGCGTGCACACCGTCGCTTGGCTTTTGTCTTCCCGTCGAGGATTCACGCGGTTCGCTCAACTCCTTCAAGTTGGTTACGTCAAGAGGCTAGGGCTATACGAAAAGAAGATGGGAGGGGGGAACGAATAACAAAGTTGCGCATTGTCCATCGTGTGCAGGTCTGCCGGCGAATGAGGGAACCCACGCAGAGAATAAGACGAAGGAGGAGGACAAGTCTTCTTAAATCAGCTTTGAAACTTGTCCCTTTTTTTTCTCTCTCACCAGCCCAAACAACAAGTCAAAAGATGAAAACCCTTTCTGTGTGTTTTTCATCATTTCTGCGTGTTTATCTTTTAGGAGAGACGCGGGAGATAAGATGGGAAACATTCGTCAGTTTTATGGCCAAGAAACACACGACGCAGGACCAAGAAAACAAAAGAAGGAGGACCGTTTTCTAACGAGAAATTCCACCCGAGGCCCAGGAATAATTCATTTCTCGAATATTACGAGATTGCATCGAGGGAGCAGATGAATTTTTCATTGCACTGACGGCTGCAAAATCTTCCTCATTTGATGATGATCGTCGTCAACAAAATCTCCCCAAATAATAAAATAAAGAGTCTCCCTTGTTCTAGTCGAGCTCTTGATCGACACATGATCAAATGAGAAGGAAAGAGTTTGACAGAGAACAAAAGGAGAGGGAGAGAGAAAAGAGTCTTAATTAGCTGGGCGGTCTCTTTTTATCTTTTAGAGTCTCGGCGAGTCCCAGCGTCCGCTTTGTTTCGCATCAAACAGAAAAGAAAAGAAGCGAAATGGAAAAGCGGGTGGGAAACCGCACCCAGTATAATACACATATATAGCAACGTGTCATTACATTTCGGTAGAACAAAGAAATGAGAAAGAGAGATATCAAGGCGATGTGTGTTCCGTCTGCTCTTGTTCTTTTACCCCTTGTGATCTGACCGCATTTCAACGTCACGTACGCAACAAACTAGACGGGCCCACGTCCCCCCCGTCCTCCTCCCGCGCTATCGGCATTGATTATTAATGAGATAGCGCTGGTATAGCGCACAAGACCAACAAGAGCAAAGATTTGGCCAATTCATCCAACAGCCCCCGATGCAGCGTCATTGTTTTCATTCTCCCTAGTTTAGTAGTCGTAGCTAGCTATAGTGATTGTTGTTGTTTTCCCCATCTTCGTGCTGCCTACACACCCAATGGGAAATGTAATCAGCTCGACGAGAATAGACAGAAATGCCAAAACGGAATTTGTTTTTCGTCGGAAAAATAATAATAAAATTCAAAAAAAAAAAAAACAAGAGGGACAGGACACACACACACAATCAGTCGGGCTCATCTTTTCGGGAATGAGCGAGGAGCGCTGGGAACAAGGAAAGGAGAAAGAGAGAGATATGAGATTTTCTTTTCGTGTGTTTTAGGGTCGTCTATCTACACTCTTTTGCTGCCTTCCATCTGTCGAGACAGCGTCCGTAAATCAATTTGAAACAACGGGAGGACCTCGTCGTGAAAAAAAGGAGGAAAAGGAATAACGATAGTCAGCACACATTGATCTGTTTCTTCAAACATCATTTTCCTTTTTCCCTCAGATTATTGTCTCTTTCATCCGCCCACCCGACCGACCCACAACGTCTTTTGTTTCTTTGTTATCTGTCCCTTGATTTTCGCATTGCACGTACCGTTGCATCGTGACCGTCCACGATGCCTTTAAATGAGAGGCTATTGATACCACACACACACACTGACACAGTGTGTACGTATGTATGATGAGGAACGCATAAGAGCAGAGAGAAAAGATGATGACTAACTCCCGGACGACGGATGAATAGATCTATGACTTTGAACAATTCCCGAATTCCTTTTCTAGCGATCCAACAATCCCATCCAATCAAGTCGGGAAAGAAACCCACCGTGTCTCTGTATCGAAGAGACACAAAAGAGGGAAGAAGAGTGCGTCTCCCCCAACATTCCAGGCAACATAACCTAAAATCTTATTACTTTATGAAAGGAAGAAGAAAAAAAGTCGGCTCAATCACTTAGAAGCTATATAATAAGGATTGTTGCAGCATCAAGCATCAGACGAGCAGGAGGGAGTCATGTGAGGGGGAAAGAAGCCAATCATATCAAGAAAAAATGAAAAAAAAAATAACCTCGAAATAATAATAATAAAAAAAGAGGGGGGAAAAACACACATACAGACACACACGCAACGTCGTCCAAAAATGACTTGAAGGTTGCCTTGACAAAGCTTTGTATTAGCGACAAGGTATTACGTCTTTGCGGTACAAGTCAATATCTCCAGAGAGAAGTCTCTTCAGAAGAGTTCTTCTCTCTTCGCGGATACTCTTCTCTCTCTCCTCCTTTCGGGGACTTCTGATTGAATGATAATCCGATTCCTCTACAGACTTCCCTTCTTTCCTTCCTGGATAGTAGATCCCGTATCAACGACAGGTTTCTTTTGCCCTCCCATTTTCTTTTTTAAAATCTTTGGCGTTGAAATCCTTTACAGAAATTTAAAAAAAAAGTGATGATGGCAAATTGAAATGGCGAAAAATTGTTTTCAACGACCGTATCCGGTTGGCGATATATTCAAAAAAGCTGGACAAGAAGACTTCGGGAGTCAAAAGTTTTACGTGGAAAAAGCTTCCCGGACCGCACCCCTCTTCCAACTTCTGTGCAAACAGAGAGGGAGAGAGAGAAAGGGCCCAAAAGAATAGACAAACAATATCCCTCTATAAATATACTCGGAAAAAAGGTAAAGGCTTTTTATTTTCCTAGAAGAGACGAAAAAGCCAAGGGAGACAAAGTCCAGTCTGCAGTCGTGTTTATCCCGAAGATTGGTTTGTTCCCCCCCCCCCACTGCTGTCTATCGCTTCTTTTTCTTGGGCTGTTAAGACAACAACATCGGGCGCGGCCCCACCTAAACTTGTCGCCCAACCCAGCACTCTTTGCACTGTATTATCTGGCAGTGTGCGACGATAGGAATGTGCCACAACACACGGGGGGCGAGTGCAACGTGTTCAACAACGAGTGGGTAAAGAGAAAACAAACAAACAGGGGACCCCGGAACGTCATCGCGCGCTATACCCTCTTTGCTTATGCACTTCCACCCCCCCCCCCCCCAACAACTGCCGAGCCAAGAAAACAAGCAGCAGCAGCAGCCACACACACACAAGAGAATTTGAGCCGAGAAGACACGAATTGTCATCTGTTTGTGGATTTCCACGCGTTTCCGCTAAACTCTCGTCTATACTTCATTGCAGCGTCTCGCTGGGAGAGGGGACCGCGTGAAGTTGATGGATACAAAACAGCAAACGACAACATGCCGGACTGCTGGCCACAGCATCTCACCAGCCTACCCCGGTCGCTGTATACTTGCAAACACGTAGCGGAGAGTAACAGGATTGGGGGAAATGTTTGTGGCGTTTGCATCAGCAAACGTCGTGTGCCGGCAACATCCCGCGGTGGTAATTAAATGAATTGATGGCTTCGAGGATTATTACCTATAGCACGCCATGAAAGTGTGTTTGTGCTTGGACTGAAAAGTGTGTGTGGATAATAGACGGCAGTGTGTAGGGAAAAACTGGAAAAACAAGTCAAACATGTTGCGTGAGTCAAGCAGGGAAAGAAGCCTATTATGAGTCTCTAAGACGGCCACACAAGGTCTTATCTCAATTGAATCAGCTAACGCTTGGGATGATGTGTGTGTGTGTGTATGTGGCGTGGGGGCAATTTGAACTGGACGGCTCAAGGCTGGATTTGACCAACAACAACAAACCCGGAGCAAAAATGGGGGGGAGAGAAAAGCTGAGGGAATTCAAAGATAGAATCCGGCAATGTTTATTTAAAGATTTCGAGAGAGAGAGAAAGAGAAAGAGAGAAAATCTACGGGTGAATAGATGAGGCCTTCAAGTTCATTATAACACGATACACAAGACAAGCGAACGAAAGAAAAGGGTGTTGGTAGAAGATCGCCTATTGAAGATATCAAGAACCTGCTGTGCGCTGGCAACTGTCTGATGCGGCATTTGTATTCGAAAATGAATGAAGGCGACACACACACAGCCTCACACCAGCTGCGACGTCACATTCAAATGCAGCAGCAGCAGCAGCTCCGGGTTCTTAACCCATGCACAGCTCCCCATTTTTCTATTGATGATGCAGGACCAGGTATATATATTATGTGATATAGCATGCCATAATAATAGCTAGCTATAGCTCTCATTCTATACGACGCCATTGAAAAGAGGGGAAAATTTTTTATTCCCAAAAAAGAAATGGCTGTGGCTAAGAGACGGCCGGATATTTGCGTGTGGTCGCTATGTACATAAGCGGGCGTGTGTACTAAAAAAAAAACGAGGACAAAGAGCTATGGCTACAGTTGAGAGGGGAATTGCTGGAAGATGGTGACAATGAAAGACTTTGGCACTCTTGATCAACCTCGATACGGTCGCTACAGAAGTGCATAGAAAAAAGATGGTGGGGTACCCCAAAAAAAAAGAATAAGTGAAAGAAGTCGACGTCAACAAGAGCCCCCACGGACACGGGTAATGTGGTAGTCGAGTTGGAGAGAGTGAGGGACTTGATGTCGTCCATCCCACCCTTTGCAAGTATAAGCAAAAAGAAAAAGAAGAGGAGGGAGCTTCACAGGGACGCAAACGTTCCCTTATATAACCAGAGCAACTGGAGCTTTTGTGTGTCGTCAAAGAGATGCAACTCTCTTGTTACCCTCTTCAACTATACTACCACCACCACCACCCCCAAACTACCTACTACCTACCCCCTATGGCTTGACTAAACAACCGTTGCAGGCCATGGACGGGAGCAGCCTTATATACATAAACCGTTATGTTGCGAGAGAGAGAAGAGTCCGAGCGTATCTTATTATAATGCACTATAGGCCTCCTCTTCCTACTGCACTAACCAACGCTCACACACAGACAGACATTCAATATTCTAGAGTCACTGGCTGTAATAACCCATCGCCCAATCCCCAGATAGTCCCTTTTATCCTAGAAAAAAAGAACGCTCACGCTCCGACACGCACCAGATCAAAGGCCTACTCTGCCGGATTCTGGCGGCAAAAAAAAAATAAACGAAAGAAGGAACGAAGAAAAAAAGTCAAATGCTCGGCAAACGATGATCAAACATTATTAAATGTTGGTCTCTTTATTCCGCGGGACAGAGAGTGAAAATAGCGTTTCAAGTCTCGTCGGCGGCGGCATCTTTTCACTCCCGCGTATATAGACATCGTTATGTTGTACACAACGTAATAACCATCTGGTCGGTCGGGCCTCTTAACGACGAAATGACTTTCGATTTCATTTGCAAGCGGGGAAAAAAAAAACCAAAGAAAGAAAAGTTGCTGGAAATAATATCCCCAGCGGAAGAACTTCTTTTGTGTCTCTTTGCAAAGGAATCGTTCGGGAGTCGAGCGGGAAAAAAAAAAATAAGAAATTCAAGATAACGCGGACGCATGAATTAGCCAGTCCTAACGATATTTCTGAAGCTAAAAAGGTCCGCAATGGCAATCCCGCCGCGGCGGCGGGTATAGATAAATGAAGCGATTCGAAATGTGAACGCGAAAAATGTGACGGGAGCGCGTGTCCCCGCCGTACCCGCGTTCAAAAGGAAATAAAAAGAGGACGACCGGTCGGTGTTGCCGACTTCATTACCGACGATGACTGGATGAAGGAAACACACCGCAATCGAGAATGGAAAGGGACCGCCCGGTACGCGCTCACGCCGGCCGTTGCAAATGCCGCTGCCGCCTCGCACACACACACACACGCGGGACCCCGTGCTGCGACGGGAGTTCACCGTCCTCCGCCTCAACACTTGTTCTTCAGAGGGCCAATACACTTTTATAAGAAAAAGAAGGACACATTCCCAAACACTTGACCGAAAATACTGGAGGCCCAGTAAAAGTAACGGTCGTATTAAGTGTTTGGAAAAAGGAAAAACAACAACAACAAGTACCGGTACGAAAAAAACAAAATTTGGCATCCGTGTCAAATAGACCGAACGAGTGTCATCAGTAGCAATAACCGGGAGTCATTGAATGCACGACACTTGAAGCCTACGGACGCCACCCACCAAGGAGAGAATCTGGCAACATCAAAAGATTTGGTTGTCGTTTGTTGTGGGCTCCGTTACCTTTTATCTTTTCTCTTTCTTCTTCCGGAGAACAAAACAAATATCCCCCGCCGCCACCCACACTAACCAACCCACAAAAAACAAACAAAAATGCGGCGGATATATATCTGTGGAGGACGAGGTGGAATACGCAATGAGAGATGACACGAGAGAACAACTCGGACGTGATTTTCCCACCAACAGGATCGGTGGTAGCCTCTCAAGTATTAAAGGATGTAGAGAAGAGAAAGAGCAAGAAGAGGAGAGAGCTAGAGCTCGAGGGGTGATGCCATGCCAGCCCCCAAGAGCCGGCAAATCGACTCAAACAACCGGAACTAATCGACTTCTTCTTCTCCTTCCTTCCCCTCTCTTGGCATTTTCTTAATAGACACAAGATATAACCGGCACAAGAGGGGGGTCGCCCTTCTGTGTGCAACAAGACGATACACAAAAACACCCCCCGAAAAAGAAAAATAATTAAGAATCTCATTTTCCTATAATAATAAATAGAATAATATCAACAACCTGTCCCAGAACAAAAAGAATTACAACCCGGATATCATCCCTTCCATTTCGGAATTCCCCCGTTCCAAGTGTTCATAGATTGTAATTAGTTCGCAATAAAATGCGACGTCATCACGGAAATGCTATCGCCTAAAAGTTTGATTGCTCTCGTCGTAGAGTTATTTCCATTTTGAGAGGCCCCCCTCTTTTCCCTTTTGTTTCCATTCCATCATCGGCAGC
The DNA here is from genome assembly GCF_021234035.1 of Daphnia pulicaria. Taxonomy (NCBI): domain Eukaryota; kingdom Metazoa; phylum Arthropoda; class Branchiopoda; order Diplostraca; family Daphniidae; genus Daphnia; species Daphnia pulicaria. The sequence continues at coordinate 13,946,810 of NC_060920.1, read as the reverse complement.
TGCGAGACGTCCATACCGAAACGTCATCGATCGAGCCGGACTTCATTAACATTTTATCTTTACCGCACAGCACAAACAAGGAGCCTCTAGCCGCTAGCGGCCAGCGCAGCAAACGCATTTCCTGACGAGAAAAGGGCCATTTGTGCCTTGCCACCTTGCCGCTTGATTGCCCTTTGATAGAAAACAAAAAACCGTTTCATTTTTTTTTTTGGGCACGTCGATCGATCAAGTCACGTTACGTCACGCGTACTACACACAAAACACATTCATGCTACTATATATATATATTATACAGTGTATGCATATTGAAGATGGGGAGGAAAAAGGGATATGAAATGAAAAGTTGGACCTTTTTAGATTCAACTTCTTTCGACAAAATATTATTTTCTCGACAGCAATTTCAGAGTGAGCGAAAATAAAATAAAAATGGAGGCGATGGCCAGTTCCGTCCGCCAGTTCTTTCCATCGCGTCAATATTTGACAAGGAACTATATAAGAGAAAGAGGCCTAGAACGATTTAATATGACATCAACCGCCAGCACACGCATATACACAAGAAAAGTAGTCGAGGGGGGAGAAAAAATAGGCCAAAAAATATAAGAAAACATAAAGCCTCCAGAGTCAACAAGAACCCCGAGTCAAGGAGTCAAAAAAAGAGAGACGATTTTTCATCAATATTGAGAAAAAAAAGATGGGGGTTGAAAGAGGGTTGGGATGGCGCCGCTGCATGCGCAGTAGAGTTCTACCGGTACTCGACCAGTCACGTTACTGTGATTATACGCTCTATAGAATATCGTTCCATAAAGACATTGGTATTTGATATATAGATGAAATATCCTCCTCCTCCTCCCCTCAGTCCCAACATAAAAATTGAGAATAGTTTATTTCTTCTTCTTCTACTCATTTCCTCGCTGTAATTGCTAGTTATCAGTCTCGGTGAGCGATCGGGTCTTGAGTATATTCACAAACTGTGCGCGCGGTGGGATATCTCTTTGGTCGGGAGAATGATGTGATGGCAAAAGGGTTTTTCTCTTTTTTTTTCCTTCTTCTCTCCTCCGCCAGAAAGAAGAAGACGGACGAGTCGGCAACACGCTAAAGGCGGAGTCGAATATTTTAATGAGCTGTACACAGCAGGCTGTGTGTGTGTGTAACATCCAACACACAGACGGGAAAAAAAACGAGAAGAAAGGAAGACGTCCTAGTTCCTTGTCGAGACGATGGACGGGTGAGAGTAAAAAAAACACAGCACGAAACCCGAGAAGAAATCGAAAAAGATCCCAAACCCCATCATCAATAATGTTAATAGGGTGGGGGTATTTTCAACTCGATCAACATATCGTGAGAGAGATAAAAAAAAACCAGATGGAGAGAGAGAAAACGAAACACTCGTTTAGATAAATTCCCCCCACGAAAAAACAGATTGAAAAATAGTTTGTCGATATCTATGGCGCGTGTATAAACACATACGGTTTCCTCCTTAATCGTGTGCACGCTCTCACCAGTTTCTCGCTATCTAATACATCAATTTCCAGTTTCCTTTTTTGTTTTAACAGACCAAAAACTTCCATCAAATCTCATTTCGTTTTGTTTGGACTTGCAAAAGTGAAGAAATGAATGAATGAAACTTTCGATTGTTACCCAAAAATGGCCGGCGAGACATAAACCAGTTCAAAAGTAATCTAATTCAATAGACGCTATAAAGATTAAGGGTTACGAAAAAAAAGGGAGACTATTACGTTTTGGAGCAGAGCAAAAGACAATGAAATAAAAACAACCGACAGCCGCAATGGTGCGAACGGAAGCCGCGCGCTCTTAACCATAATCACCTTTTCTCTCATTTTCTCTTTCATTTTTCTTTGGTGAACGAACGAGTGAAGACGACGCTGCGCAAATGCAACGTTCCGTTTCACTTGCACATCCAGCCGGGCGCACCACCTCCGCCCGAAAAAAAAAACAAGAAAAGCAAAGGTGACGTGTACTAAACAGTTATTTCCTTTCGGTCTTTTAGTCCTCTTCCTAATTACCACTTCGGACTCGTACAAGAAAAAGAAATAACAAAAAAACGAAAAGAAAAGAGGGAAATATTTCTTTCAAAAAATAAGGAGCCATTAAAATAACGAAAAAAAAAATAGGGGGAAAAAAAATAAGGAGACTCTCCCGCCGCGGGTTCCCTCCTCAACTCTTATAACCTCCTGGCGCTATTAAAGAGCTCATAAAAATAAAGGAAAGAAGGAAGAAAAAAAAAAACACAAGGTGGTCAGACAAAGGAGAAATTCCCGGAGTAGCTCTAAACAGACGAAAAAGAGGTTGATATACACACACATGCATCCACTGTAGAATGCAAACCCCATGGAAAAGGGCTATATAGGAGTCAGGTGGAGTTTAAAAAAAAAAGAAGAACGCGGTCCAGAAATAACCCCCCCATAACTCCACCCACCTACTCCATCTTGTAAATAATTCAACAGGACAGGTGATGCCATAACTTGAGAGATGAGAGAGGGTTTGAAATGGGGAAAAAACAAAAAGGTTAAAGGAGAGAATGACGGTCAAAGTAAAGAGAATGACTGCATCGACCGAGGGAACTCGTTAGCCAACAACAATAACCCTCACACATTGCAGCTGTCCACTTGTCGCAATGCCAATCTAATAACTCATTCTCCAAGCAAACTGCTCGTGAAAACGTAACGTCGCCTCCCGCACAATGCGCATCAGCAGCAACAGTTGCCTTCCTTTGTTCCCCTATTTTCAAAAAGTTGCTCTTCTCTTTTTTCTTTAAAGATTTCATAGCGCCCATAATATATTCGTCCATCCATCGAGGCCGGGAAAGAGAGGCCCAACTGGTAGTCGTGATAACTTATTCATCATCGTCGTCCCTGATTCTCTCTCCCGCACTTTGCCCCCTCCAGCAAGAGATATAACAGCTCCTTATTTTTCTCCCTCTCTTCTTGTGTCATTCTATATAAGTTGCATTCCGTTTGATCTGTCGCTGGATCAATACTACGTGTGCAGAGAGTCTCTCCTCTCTCTGCTCTTCAATTCTCAAAGGATATCAAACATTTTTTTTTTTAAAAGAGGCTCGACATCAGAGTCACGCACCACATACGTACAGATACACACACACTGAAGGAGAGAAAAAGAGACTTACATTGGGTTGGTGGAATTCCAGTAAATGTCGCTGAGCCGGTTAGCAGATGCGGCCGTCTGGCAGATCAGTTCAATGAGCAGCAACAAGAAGTAGATGACCATTTCGGGTGACATTTTTCGATCTTTTCGAGATGCTTCACTTTGACACAGTTTACGGGGGGAAAAGAAAAGTTGTTCTTGTTCACGCTCCAAAGTGCCTCGATTTATCTCTTTGAACTATTCCTGGAATTGCAACACACACGTTTTCTTGAGGAGGATCTACCGCGACGAGACAGGGCGGACACCTTGGCCAAGGTTACGATGATAAAAGCACTGCCAGTTCATCGACACAGATATCCATCGGCACCATTAAAGGGAGAGAGAAGCACACAATCACAGACACCTGAAAAGAAAAAAGAAAAAAAAAATAGAACAAAAGAATAAAAAAAAGTTTTTTAATGATGACTCATTCAATTCGAGTGCCACTGTGGACAGTAGCGACTAAATAAGTGGGCAAGAAAGCGACATTTACGATAAAAGGCCGTAATCTTTGCACCAATTTCGAGAGTGAAAGTCGTCATTCCAGTCCACTTTGGTATGTTGATCAAACATTACATATCATTTGCATAAAGTCTATTTTATAAGTAAAGAAAAAAAAGGGGGGAGGGCGTGATCGATTTACATTCATTCGAAACGACGTTCTCACAGTGTGATGAAACATCTGTTATTTGCGCAATTCGTTCACATGCAAAGAGTGTCAAACGAACATGTAATTTTTTGTCCTTCATTCTCTCTCGGCTCTGCTGTTGCGGTACGCCAATTTCCCCCTTTGGTGACGAAGTTAATAAGCCATCGCACAGAGGTTGAACGACAACAGAAAGCGAAAGAACGAGAAAAGAGAGGAAAATGATGATGATGATGATGATGAACCACACAAGAAAAAGTTTCCTCCGTCTGCCTGTCTCTTATATGCCTGGACGGTTGTTTCACGCCAGCCACACGCGGCCTGGATATTAATCCATGGCGAGACGATTAACCGATGGCCAAATAACAGGGCTCGCGTGAGTGCAACACAACGTGCGCCGACCGCGAGCGAAAACAAAAAATGCCCCCTTCTCTTTCATCCCGACTCTCTCTCTCTCTCTGCTGGAACATTAGCGGCAAGAGAGAACAGCAGTACCTTCTAATTACAAATTCAACCCTCAATTGTGCGCTTCCCTTCTTAAGTGTGGGCTTCTCATAGTCTCCCAGACAACCCCCTCCACCAGTTAGGGAAGGAGAAAAAGAAATCTTGAAAGAAGAAGAAGAAAATAAAAGAGTTCAAGTGAAATTTTTAAGGCTCTTCCTTGATGGTTGACTCCTCGTAAATCATCCAATCAATGTCATTCTCAATTTAGTGAACAGAATGGTGATGATTTCCTCTCTCGTCGGTTTTTTTTTTTAGACGGAACTACACGACATGAGAACTCCTGCTGTCAACAGCGGCTGGCCCTCTGACGCAATAACCCAACAAATGTAATGAAGATATTGTCAGGAAATGTTTGTGTGTTGTTGTGTAACACACGCAGAGAGTAGACCCATGAAGGCTCGTCCAGCTTTTCAGTCTCAGATTCCATTGTCCGGTAACGCAGAAAGTTGTAACATTTTTTCCCTCCTTTCCCGCGGATCATCGCCCAAAAAGCCGAGCTGACATTGCGCAAAGTAATGCACGCAAGTTGTGGTATTTCTTCCTCCCGATAGATAATCAACTAGACACCGGCTACAGCAGCACAGAGAGAAAGCAAGCTTAGGACTTTGAGAGTTTCGAGTTTGTCGGGGGATAAAGTGAATAGATAAATAAGAAGAAAAGAAGACTAAACTACAACTCGGTAATAAGTCTTAGCTTAGTAGTTGGTGTGTATACATGAGTCGACGGTCTTTAGATCGAGAGAAGACGCAAGAAAATGAGTAGAAAGCAGTTCGCTTTTGTTGTTGGGCCTTGCCGCACACGTCCAAGTTTTCATCATTGGGCTCATCTTACGCTTCTGAATGGACCAGCGTCTCCCTCCTTTTCCATCTCACAAGCTCTCAACTTATTTATTGATACACAGAGAACACTGTCTTGTCTAACTCTTACGTCTATAATATCGAAAAAAAAAGAAGAAAAGAAAAGGGGGGAATTCACTTCAGCAGAAAAAAAAAAGTTTTGGTATTTCCCAAGGCCTGGTAAATCTTATTAAAACTCTCGTCCTCATTCTCTTTTCCCCCCACCACCATCTATCGTTCACCTCGATGTTGAGTCTGTCTCTTTTTATATTCCTCGCTCAATTGTGTTTTGTTACACACTCGGCCCATCGACGAGCTAAGGACGGTGCAACTCTCTGCCGTTTAAAATCTCACCAGGATCATAAGAAGTACCGGTGAAAAAACCTTTCGCTCCCACCCAACAAAATAACCAAACACTGTCAAGTTCTTTTTTTTTTTTTTAATTCCACCCATCCACGGTGGGGTTCTAATACATGCGACAAGGAGTATACCAGCAGCAGTTGTAAGCTCGCCGACATGTGCGAAGTGTTGCGCAGCTTCTTCACAAAGATGCTCCGAGGCTCTCTTTTGATTTCGAATGTTACACAAGGCATAACATGTAGAGAAGAAGGGCTGGATAGAGAGAAAGAGAGAGAAGAGGACTAATGCGCGCATTCCCCCCACCCCCCACTTGAAAGTCTCCCGTTTCAAAAGCCTGGGGCTACCTTCTTCTTCTTGTTAATATTTACCTGTTGGATGAGAGAAGGAGGAGAGCCCAGAGAGAGAGATACATGTTGCATAGCCACATCTCACCTGCTGCTGGTCCGATCGACACAACTTGGCTCCAGGCTTGTCATTTCCCTCTACCACCAAAAAACCATCAACCCCCGTGCTTTTTCTCTGTCCCGTTCTTCAACCAACCAAACTTTTGTTTTTATCTCAAACTCGACATCTTTTTTTCTTCTGTGTGTCTTGTCGTCGTACCGGTTCGCGTTCGAAAAACCCTCCAGTGATTTTTTCGAGGAAAACAAAACAAAGAAGGAGGAGGACCGTATATATAGGGAGGGCACATCTTTATTGCGCCGACTTTATATCTACAAGAACCGAGCAAAGATGATGCTTTGATTTCTTCCCCCCTTTTCATAGTCTACCTTTCATTTTCCTAGTGTTTTTCTTTTTTTGAGAGATCATCATCACAACGACGGTTTATGATGGCGCTCACCCTTCTCTAAATTATCGTCCAAGTCGGAAAAAAAAGATGGAAATAAAAATTAATTAGACTTGAAAATCTTGTCCCCATTTCTGATTGTGATCCCCCGAAAAGTTGAAAAATCAAAGACACGGCGATTCAGAGGCAAACGGGGAAAAAAAGAAGTGAATATTTAAATAAAGATGAGAGAGAAAATGAGACGCCGTTTTCTCTCAAGGCTTTTTTGACTGGGTCTCTCTCCACTACTACGGTACTCTTACCACCACAAGGCTCACTGCATGAAGATCCCGAACAAGGAATTCTTCTTCTTTCCATCACCATGCAAATGAGAGGGGCGCTGGCCATGGAATGAAAAATCAAAAAAAAAGGAACAAGACAAAAAAGAAACTTAAGCAGGGTGGTGTGGTGCATGGTGGTGTGTCGGTGCGTGTAGAGAAAGAGGCCGGACCGTCTTAAGGCTCTTCCGTACCCAAAAGAAAAACAAGAAGGCGCTTTCTTCCTATTCTTTTTTTGATTGAATTCCCCCTTTTTTTATTCTTCTCTCTTTCCACACACACACACACACAAAACAAAACCGAAAATTCCAAACTATACCAACAACCAACCCTGTGTCTTCTCCTTTTTCCCTAGCTTGATCCCGGCAACCCATTTGTCTTCTGGAGCCATTTGGTGGTCATTTGCTACACGGCAATGCAATCAATCCGATTCCATTCCACGACGAAACACAAAAGCCTCAAAAGAAACTTAACAACCAAAAGCCTTCTACTTTTTTTTCTAGTCCCCCCCCCCTCTTGCTACTGAGCTACATATTATTCAAATTTTTCAGATGAATTTTCAGTCTTTTTTCTTTCTTACCCCTACCCTTGTGTCACCAACGGAAATGAAACAAATGGCCGCGCGTAAAAAAAGATGGAAACTGTGGACAGACACACTTTAGCGCCAATTATCTTTTACGTACCAGTTAACGATGTGATGAAGATGATGGCGGCGGTCTGCTGGGAACAGCAGAGAGCTCCAAAAAAGTTCCAATTTTCACCCAAAAACGAAATGGAATATTCCTCAAGTTTAGCACGTGGCGTCGATGCAATTGAGACACACTTTGCGATATGTTATCCAATTAATTCAGAGCGGACAGAGACCATGAAACAAACACACCAATTTCAAATGATCAACACAAATGACACACTCAAATCACAAAATCACTGGGACAAAACCCGAAAAAATGGAGTAAAATAACCGGCTCTTTTCGTGTGGGCAGCACACAATTGAAAATGTAATGCCAAACTTGGATGCAAAATAATATCTTGCGAGTGATAGCAAAGAAAATTGCGGATTGATTACGAGGAGGGAAACGCACTGGAGAGAGAAAGATAAAAATCGACAGGACGATGGTTAACACACAACCTTTCGGCTCGACAGTCGACTCTCGTCTGAACGGCGGGCTTCCTTTCAAAGGATGGCAAAGCGCGCGCTACACGGGGACCCTCTGGTGGCTGTCGGAAGCTAATACGCGGCCTTTTTCTACTTCTTTTCGGCGGGATGTATATAGAACCGATCGGCCATTTTTATCCTCATTTAACAAGCATTATTAAAAAGGGGCTAAGAGTAAACAAACACAAAAAAGTATTATGTATTTTTTGTTAGATGATTGGGGATATAAAAGGAAAAATACTACGATTACACTATACCAGATAGGAGGACTCTAAACATATCACAAAAACATCTGGTTTTAAGCCGAATTAAAGCTTTAACGGTCAATTGGAGTTCACGAGGATCTTGTAATAGGATGAATTGCAGTCTGTTCAAATAGAGAAAAGACAACGAAATTGCGTACGGGGTAGAAAAACAAAGACCAGTACTACATAAAGTATAATGCACCGTATAATATAATAATTCCACTAGTTGCTCTTATATCCAGCAGAAATAGATACATACTTCCGACTGGTCTTGATGTCGTTCAATACTGGCAATGTATACATATAAATACGCAGGGAAATGTGACTGGCGTGCCACTGCAACATCTCTGGCTGATTAGGTGTCTGGTGGCCCCCATGACAAATGATCTCCAGCAATCTTTGCAGCTCAGTGAGTTACACCACCACCAAAGAGAAGAAGAACGCAATCACTCGCTCCCCAACTGTATCTAACTCGAGTCTCTCTCTCTATCTCTTTCCCTTAAAGCTGTTTCTCTCCTAAAGTCGTTTGGAGATTAATGATGTACCAACAGCACAGGAACTGAGGGCAACAACAACCAAAAAAAAACAGCACCCATCCTAACAAGACGATGGCAACCGGGGGAAAGGAAGAATATAATACACTGATGCACGATGGCTGTAGCATGTCGAGTGGAGTTTTATCTCGTTGAAAAGAAAAAAAGAGATGAGAGCTCTAGACGACCAGCACAGGAAAATGAAAGCCAAAGACGAAGAAGATTTTTAACGAACATTTTCCCCTCCATCTCTTAATTTAATGTCTCTCACACGCAAACGCATTCGGATTTTCTTCTTTCATTTGAATTTTCTCCAGATTTTTTCCTTCATGTGTGTTGGTGTTGTTTCCATTGCCTGGCGGATGCGCTGCACCTAAAGATCGGAGAAGTTACACCCAACCAACCAGACAATAACACACCAACGTGTAGAGGAAATTACCTTTAGCATCTGGCTGGTTGGCAGCGTCGGTTTCATCCATCCGGAGGCACCGTGTTTGTTTCCTGGGCTGGTGATGAAAACGAGTTTCGCTTATAAATTCACGACGTGTATAGTACACACAACTAACGAATATGACGTCACAAGCGCTCGATATGTTTCTCCGCACTTTCGGCAACGCTTTTTTTTTGTATCCCACTCCGATTAAATTGGCTGAACAAAAAACTGGAGGGGGGGATTCTACTTCTCGGCCATCCAGCCGCGGCAGCCACCGTATCACGCAACGAATCGTTCCCTGGGAAGGAATTGTATTGACCTGTCACTTCCCTCCCTATCTATCTTTTCCCCCCAAATCGAATGTAAAGAGCATAGTATATACAAACGGGTGTGTGTGTGTGTGTGGAGGGAAAGAAAAACGTGTATGAATACGGAAGAAGTAAAGAAAATGCCGAGAATGTTGAAGGCGTCACGGTGCTCCGAGAGTGCTGCACTCTCGAATCTCTATACATGGCGAATAAAAAGCATCGATCGATGAAAGTAGAATAAAAGAAGAAGGGAAAAACTCCATCATGTTTTTAGATTATTATTTCGACCTCATCGAATCTTTTCAAGTTATTCTAGCGCCGAGAAAACTCGTGATCTATAGCTGAGCTGCTGCTGCCTTTTATCGAAATAAGAAAAAGAGGCTCGGCGGATGATGGTGTGTATATAGAAGCTGCAGAAAAGAGAGAGAGAGGGGGGTTGCTATTGAAATCGTGTCAATCAATCTGCTGCTGGTTGTTGAAATGTCGACTAGGGCCATCGCGGATGCATCAGCTATACTGCGCATATGGGCGGCACATGTGTGTGTGTGTGGGTTGTGTTTATGCGGCGCATTTATAGAGCTAGTTAGATATATGTATGACGGGCTGATGACAGCTGAAAAATAAAAATAGGACTGCTCGAGAGCGACGGAGAACATTGGGAGCCTGCCTGTGGCAAAGGCCAACTAGAAAAGATCGTGTGTGCTGTCCCCCACCAGAAGCAGGATATGGCTGAGTCAAATGAAAGCCGATTTATTCTGTCTTCTTCTTCTTCTTTTTCATATCAAACTTCACATTTTGGGTTTTTGGTGGCCGTCAAGAAAATCAAGAAAAGAAGAGAAAAGGAAAACCAACCCCATCGAGACCGGCTGCTTGACTGCTCCTCGACTTTTATAGGACAAGGAATTCGCCGGATGTCGAGTGCTTTTAAGATACCGATAAAAGACAAGTCAAGGAATACTTTGGCCTCCGCTACACACACACAACTGCGTGTGTCCATGTTTGCTGCTCTTCTGGCCGGAATGAATGACGCTTCTTTGATGCATCTGTCTCACCCAGTAGAGTCGCTTAAGAAAGAATTTGAGGAATGATGAAACAAAACAACGCCCATCCCCAGTCCGTTCCATATCTACGTAACAAAAGTCCCGAGCCTATAAATGCCTGATAGCGCCTGATAGTATATATAGGCAGAACTAGAGCGTATATTACACCTATATACATAAAGTGGCACCAGTTGGAAATGCGATTTGTTCCCGAGTGAAGGTCTTTGAACTGAATAATGCGCACTGAATTCGAATCGAATGCAGCAGAAGCCGGCTGAGATGTTGCACAGAGTATAGACTAAATCCAAGTGCCTTATCATATCAGATAATTGGCTCACATTTGATGCTGCATTGCCTCCGCCTTGTTAAAAGCCATGGAGAGAGAGAGTTGCAATCTCGCTCGCTTGATTGTAGCATGTGCACATTGCACACGGCCATCACCGCCTGTTGGCCGGTTGCGTATATACAACCGAGTCAGCCGTGTGTCACTCAACGATCCGCACTTGTGTGACGGCAACTTGTGAAAAGGGAGAGCTCTAGCCAGCCTAGCTCAAGTGTTGCGCTTTCCGCGTGAAACGAACCGTGACAAACCGGGCACGATAGACGATTCCGTCTCCGGCATATCTCTCTCTCTCTTTCTCCCCTTCAAGGATGTGGAGACGAGAGAAATCTTCGAATCTTTTCAGATGGTTTTCTCGGTCTACATTTTCGTCGGGTCCCCCTTTTATTTTGTTTCCTCTTGGCTTGTTTTTTTCCCTTTTTTCTTCTTTTATTTGCTTTATGGATATGGAATGCTTCAACTCTCGCGGTGGGAACCATGGCGACATTTTTCTTCAATATTTTGTTTCTCCCCCCTCTTTTGTTCGACGAATACTTCTCAGACTAGATCCTATTTACTCACTACTAAACTTACAAACAATCGGTCATGCGGCGGGGGGAATTGAATTCAATAGTTTGTGTTCGTGCCAATGGTGGGCCAAGGGGGCGGTGGATGGATGATCGGCACCGCTTTGGAAAAGAAACAAAACCAACGCGCTGTAAAAATGTCTAACGGACGAAATGGGTTCGTGATCAAAGACGTTAGAAAATCGGGGTGGGTCAACCAATCTGACGTTCTAAAAAGCGTTATTTCGTCGAATTAGATGATTTCCGAAACAAACAAGTTAAGAAGAAGGAAAAAAATAAGAGCAGCTGTGGCAACAGCAGCGGGGGCTCCGACACGCGATGTCGTATCCATTAAGCAGATTAATAACGTCTTGGAAGAAAAAGAAAAAATAACACACACACACGGAATAAGCCCCCATCGTCCGCGTCCTTGTTCGCCGACAAAATAAATAATCACTCGGAGAAAATGTGTCTGCGTTCATATTATGCGATTTGGGGATCAGATGCCACAGGTATATAACAAAAGAAACCGGTCGTTGGGGTTGAGATAGAGGGGGGGAAAGAAACTCCCCACAAGAATACAAGGGGGGGAGAGGTTGAAAATTGATAATTAAAAAAGAACCCGCCCTTATGTAACACGAAGGATGACGTCGATTGGGATCATTACCGAAAGGCAAAGAAAAAAACCTACGCCCCCCTTTAAAAAGACCCTATTTTTATACAGGTCAAATTGAATATCATCAGTCTGTATTATTATTAACATTGAAGAAAGAAATTTTTCCATTAAAGAAAGGAAGAGAATTAAATGTTCTACTTTCGATTTAAAAACAATTCCCCCCGGAAATGAGTTTAGATCAAGTACATATACAGAAACCACACACATTGCCATGACCATGGCAGACGGGGGTGGCTGGGGCTCCTGGGTTCTGTGTAACTTGAAAGGGATATACGCCAGATTTCCAGGGTCATCTTGCACATATCAAAGAGAGAGAGAGACGGGTTCCAGTTTAACATATTGAACAGGATCATTCATCATCGAAGATTTCGTTTTCAAGATGAACAGAGTCGCGCATAGCAGTAGATTTGAAATTTGATCGCTGCCGGACGACCAGCAAAGTCATCGTTCACACATCACGCCGACTCCAAAACAGCAACAAGTCCCAGTTTAGTATATACAAAAGTTCCTTGTGGTTGTTGTTGTTACCAAAGTGATAGATGGAGGGCAACTAGCCAAAATGAATGGGGCCCGGAAAAATAAAAAAAAAAAAAATAATAATATGCGGTGCGGGAAAATAGAAGAGAACGATTTCGGTTAGACACCACCACCACCCCTTCAACAACAACAACAAAAAAATTGTATACAAATATCCCAGGAAAAAAAAAAATAACACATCAGAACACATGTTAGTCACACGCTAGTTCCAACCCACTCGATCTATCGCGGTCGTGTAACACGAAACACGCACCACCAACACAGGGGAGAAAGAAAAAAAAAGAGTGTGTGTTGTGCACACATCATATAGTGGAACGTTTATAATCTCTCTCTCTCTTCAGCTTGTTGAATCGCTGTGACGGGCCTTGGCCAACAGGAAGATTTTCAAGGCAAAAAAAAGCTGGACGGGCGTCAGCATTAGATGATGTGACGTTTTGGAGAGGGGCACCCATCATCAAACTATCGTACACACCAAAGTCCACACGAGTTGGACGAAAAGGATGTATCTATTTTTAGGAGCCAGAAGAGAAAAAGGAACAAAAATGTGGGAGTTTTGGGACGAAACCCTTTTCTTCTTTTCTTCTGTTGTTTTGAAAAGACGAAACATATTTCATAGTCTCAAATATCAAAATGTCTCTTCTTGTCTTTCAAGAGACAAAACTCATTTTTAACTTTTCCCCCTCTTTTTTTTCTGCCGGTTGCAGGACGGCCAAACACATTTTTAAATACAAGAACTAACTTCTCTTTCTTTTTTGGGTCGTCTGTTGAAACGTGGAAGAATATTCCTCATCTCATCCGTGCTGCTGTTTGCTGGAGATGTAAGCCCCGATATAAGGGCCGGGCTCTACCTATAGGCCTCCTACGGAGAGTCGTCCGACAGTGAAGAACAATAACGAGTTACGGTCGAATGGGGAATGCGCTTATAGCTTTCAGGTGAGAGACTGGAAAAGAATAGAGCCCTCCTCCTACTATACACAGAATGAAGCCGCTCTCCTTTTTTTTTAAATTCCCTAAAGGTAAACAATTCAAGTTCACCCGTTTCGTCACGAACGAGAGAAAGAAAAAAGCCCCCTCTCTTTCCACCCCAATGGAAAAATAAGGGCGAGACGACACACGTTCAACGCTCACACGGCAGCTAGACAACATCCGAGTAGATTGATATTGATAGCCGATAAAGGGGGTCGCCCTCACCTTGGCTATAGCTGGACTGTCAGGTGGATGTCGATTTCCACGGTGGAGCCCATATCTTTGAAAGGGAGGAAAACCAGGGAGGGATAGAAAAGAGTAATCGTGGCTTTTGCCCATGTCACACGAACGGTCACCAGAAAGGAACTCACAGCACCAACAACATGTGCATGTGGTATATAGGGACACATCTCCTCCTGTGCTGCTCGGCTGATTTACTCTCTCTTATCCGCATTTCGAATCCATCATATTTCAAAAAGAAAAAGAGACAAATAATAAGGCGAGCACAAGGTACACATTCAACTGGTGCTAAATTGTGTTTTCAATAACCGGGAATCTCTTTAACAGTTTTCATTGTCGTTCCATTTTTTCTTTAGAGTAGAAATTTGCTCACAAAAGAAAATGTGTCGGACAATAAGAACATTATTCCCTTCGAAAAAATAAAAATCGTATCCCACCCCTTTCTTTACTTATTTCTTTCCCATGAGTGTTTCTTCTTCGAAGGAGAAAGAAAGAAAAAACTGTCCATTCACGTCTTCCCTTTTATATATTCCCCCCCCTGACTGGCCCCGACTGCCGGAACGTCCGCATAGACGGCCGCAACAACAACACAAGCTAGGAACCATCTACCACGACCGAGCAGCAGGAGCGGTAGGAACATCGGCGCGCCCACATCTCAACCCGAAAAATACAAAGTTCGGTTTCCTCATAAGCGGAAAAAAAAACCGTGGACAAGACTCACTTTTGTTGTATATTTAAAGCCCCGCAGAGAGATTTAGAGATCCATTCTTGTTGTGTTAGTGGCCTAGCATGGGCTCTCCATAGAGCAGGAGAGAGGCCAGGTAACATGTACACCCACGAAAGACTAAAGCGCCCAACAGAAACACAAAAGAAGAAAAAATACTAGGCTGTTGCTGGCCCTTTTTGAGAGTTGGGAAACAAACTCGGAAGAAGAAAAGAATACGCCGTCAAGCCGGCGGAATAGAAGAGGGAAAAGGCTGTACTCATTGCTGGAGCTCTGCACACCGTTTCCCCGTCTAGTGTACTACACGCATAGACTCTTTAGCCTCTCTGCTGCTCAATTATTTGCATATACAAGAATAGCGCCCTCTCTTCATCTCCCAGCATCTACTTTTCTCGATCCTATTGTGTGCGCTGGGGGCCATTTGCTCGCTAGCCCGCGCACTAATGCCGTCTTTCAACAACGAATAACTTATTGGGGACTAACGAACCGTTTCGGATTAAGCGTGCCAACATATTCTTCTCCCCCTTCCATTTTCTTGCCTATAAGACACTTGAAAACTTCCATCGTCATTTGTGGGGCCTATTTTGTATATCTTCTTTATGGGGTACTACACACTGCTGCGCTCTGCCGCCTCGAGTCCTTTCCCTCTCTTGGCTAGATAAAATATTTATGGGCGGAATCGAATAGGCCAGCCCGGCCAAGAAAAGAGACGGACACAAGTAGAGAGAGAGAAGGAGAGAATAATATTTTAAAAAAAACGAGGCCCCATGCAACTTGCGCCCACAATGGATACAAGAAACGAACAACTCGGTGCCGTGTTGCGCCATGTTTCTCTCTTGTCGAGCCCAACAATCTTCTTCTTTGAATAAATACCAAAAAAAAAAAAAATAATAATTCTCTTTTGTAGTTGCTGTTTTCGTTATCAATTCGACGTGATCAACAGCGTCGCTCTTTCAAGCATAAAATATCGACTGGAACGGCATCTAATGAATAAAGAAATGAAGGGAAGAATCAAAATGGTAGGAAAATATGTTTAAATAAATAAAAAGCGTAAGAAAAGGATAACAACAAGAGTCGAATGTAAACATGACCGCGACCTTCGCTGCCCGACGACCATTGACGGTCTTTTCAATCACTGACGCAAGAGTTCCTGATGAGGCTCTGCTGGCAGCCATGCGATATCAATTCGACAGAGGCCCGTCTCGTTTCGTTTCTTTTTTCCTTCAGAGTTCTTCTCTGCATGTCCTGAGATCCGGACCGATGGCGGATAACAAATGTCTTTGACTCTTGTCACGATGTGAAACAGAATACCTGACCGTCTATCTGTTTTCCCCCTGTCCCATTGGGCAAAAGGTCGGCAGGCGTCCGAGACTACTGTTATTATTCCACTCATTCAAGCGCCCTAGCCCAGTGTCCAACAACAATCAATCCACACGAGAGACCTATAGGTAGGTCCGACATCTTCCATGGCCACCCCCCGTCGGCCATCCGGATGAAACAAAGAGACAGTCAACTCTCCCGTGAGCTTCTTCACGAGCTGCTAAAGAATAAGGAGAGCTCTTCTCTCTCTCTCTCTCCCAAAGAAAAACAATAGCAACCAAAAACATTTCAGGCGTGTGTGTGTGTGTGTGCTACAGGTCGCAGGTAACACAATCGCCAACACGGTCACGGCTGTTGAGAAAGGACGGACCCCGATCCTTATCTCACAACTCGCTTTGACGCTGATGGAGTGTGGCACTGCGACTGGTCAGTTGAGCAGTTATATTTTGTGACGCTGGCTCGCATCATTCATGTTTCTTTTTCTCTTTTCTTCTTCTTCTTCTTCGCCTTTGTCCACGGAGCCTACCCCAAAAAATCTCCAATCGTCTTTGTTAACGAATGGAATTAAGAAAAAATAAATAAATAAAAGAAGTTTTGGGAAATAGCCGCCATTGAAATGCCGCTTCTAGGACATTATGAAAACGGCCTGCCTTTCTCTCGCTTATCGGCCCTAGGTATGTACAATGGAGCCAATCAGTGTGTTTTCTTCTCTCCCTCCCCCTGCAAAAAGGATGTTTGAAAAAATTCCGACGCATTTCTATCCGCACATCAATGACGCGATTTGTTTGTTGTTCTTTTTTTCTTTCTACGTTTTCCTCCTCTTCCTCCTCGATAACGCGTGGGATTTTCGTGCAAAGCAGAGAGGGTCGACCACATCAAATTATTTAGTTGGCTGCGAACTCTGACGTCAATTTCCTCTCCATAGAAGGGAGTGCCCGAATCGGCACCGGGCTTCAGCCACATTAATGAACACATGTGGGTTGAATTTGTGTTCTTCTTTTTCCCTCATCAATTCGCCAAGGGGGGACCAAAAGGACTGCGCCAATGCTCAACAACTAGGAACTGAGCGCCAAATCCATGTTATTAAGGTAAGAGTGGCCGTTGCCAAGACTACGACCACGGTCACGATACGAGGGCGAGCATCTGTAGCTTAGCGGGGGGACCCCTCATATTACATTAATGAAGCGGAAGAAGAAGAAATACACCTGAAGCCGTACTTACGCCGAGGCCAGTTGATTATGCCGGGTTCCCCTCTCCACAATCGCTATTCTTGTTCCCGAAATTCTATGTACTCTGGTATGCTGATTGCTTTCTATGAGTAAGCGTAGGAGTAAGTCTAATCACGCGCACAGGTCTTCTTCACTTATTACAAACTACTATCCAGTCTAGAATCTTCTCCACTGTAAACCTGCAATAATCCAAACCAACTGTCGGCATTCCCAAAAGCGGTAAAATTATATCAAACAGACAAATTACTTTGGATGCTCATGGATCACCGTTTCAGTTTATGTGTTTCGTAATTGATCCAGTACATTCACCTTTTGGAGACACGAAACACACATTTTGATGAAGGGTACACATTAGTTTTAAAAAAAATTATTTTAATCAGGAAGGAAAAGAAAAACAAACAAACAATACTTTTAGCCGACGATAAATTCCAAGTATTGTTCCAACATCCTTTTCTGGGTAGGCGGCAGCGGAACATTCCTGAATTGTCATACGTCATGTAAGTAAGTTACGCGGCATGATCCACAAATAATGAGCCTCAATATACTTACAAAATGTGAAGCTGAAATCGAACAACAATGCGATAGATGGAGGATTTGATTGCCCGTTTGAGACGATATTTCAGTTGGACATCTGTTGGAGAACTGGTAAAAGCTTCCGTTCGCTTGGTTATCGCGCCACTAGGTGGTCCGCGTTGTTCAACAGCCTAAAAAAAGAAAAATTCGAAACAAGAAATGTATTTAGAAATTTAGAATTTAAAAAATAAACAAATATGTAAAAATAAAAAATCATACCGCCTGCAGGTCCAGAAGCATAGAAAGAATTTCAGGTAGATCTTTTTGAACTACTCCAAATTTATCTTCAACGAAAGAAGCCGCCACGAAATGTGAAAGTCCTGAATAAAAATGGTAGTAAGAGAAACTCGCCCATGAAATTTGCATCAGGAAACATACCTTCAACAAGTAGAATGATCGGCTCAGCTTTAGCAAACGTTTGCCTTCTTTTAGCATCCGGGAGCTCTCCCCACAAGAAGTTAATGACGGGCTTCTTTTTGAGATTTTCTAGCGCCTGAAAATTCAGACGGGCATTAATGGAGTTTTAATAGCATGTTTTTAATTGAACAAACCTCCTGCAATTTAGACTGGATTTTGCATTGCAAAGTAGATTTGGGCAGAGAAGGTGAATCCGACACCTTAGATGGAGAGGTCAGAGCCATGCTGCGCATTCGTACGGGGCTACTAAACGTATCATAAGGTGCTGGAGATTGTGGAGCAGGCATTTCTTTTTTCTCTGTCTTGGCAGTTTTGTTTTCACCTTTGAGCAGTGAAATGAAATGGAGACACTGAGGTTGAATCGCTGAAAATATGTTATTCCAGTTGTGGGGATGATTTCCTGGCTGGCTGACGGAGAAAATTACAGATCTCTGTTCTGAACTATGCTCGGCCAAGATGCTCCAGTCTCTGCAAGCCCATAATCGAAGTAGAGCGGAATTCGAAGACAGAGACTCTTGAAGCAAAGGTGTCGTCTCATCAACCAAGCGTAGAAGAGGAAAAGAAATCGGCTGAAAATCAGATGTAAAAGTTGAACGATGTCACAATGAAATTCAAACAATAGATATGTCGTACCTTTATCTGATACAATTGGAAAAACAAATCAGAAAGTCTGATGGTAAAAACACAAGCCGATCCGATGAGGATGCATCGAAGTGCCAAAGAGATGTTTATCAATGTGACAAATGTATCCAGAGGTTCATCCATTGCAAGCCTCGTCACGGCGAGAATATAGGAGCGAACGAAGCCCCCAAAGAGCAAGTAAAGAAATATATACACAACGTATCTCTTGAAGGAAACACTCAAAGAGTTCTTGATGAGAGAAGAGATGCTGGACCTGACAGCTACTTTGATGTTTAGTTGGACGTGGGGTACCTTTACAATTCTTCTATCAGAAAAGAAGTAGTCCCCAGCTTCACATAAGCCAAGCCAGCAGCCAAAGAATACACCAAACAAATGGGGCTCATTGAGGCACCACTCTTGTCTGAGAATTAAAGTTGTCGGTCAAAATTTATAATTTTAAGTTCACTTTTTTTTTGTTTTTACCTTTCAGAACATTGGGTACTCAATGATCCCAGAAAAGGAAGAGCCATTGCAAAATATGAATTCATGAGAACTCCAGTAATGTTGAAGTACCAAGCAAGGAGAAGAAGAAAAGACGGGCTTGATAACTGCTTCAGAACAGCCCATCGTGTGGAAAAGACCAAAGGTTCAGCTGTTATACGTAACCAAGAGAATCAATAATCAAGAAACGATGAATGATATTAAATGTGTGTGAATATACCTCTGTAGCATTTAAGATGAGTGAAAGTAAATCCACAGATACAAAGTGGAATCATAAGGAGACTGAAAATGGAGCCATAGTGCAGGAACAACGAAAAAGAGTTCCACAGTCCTTGGTATCCACTAAACAATAACTTCAGTCCAAGAACTAGAGGCACTTGTAAGACTGTGGTCCATACTGCTGATGCTATTGCTCTAGCTAATAACTAATAACCACATGTGTAAAGTTAAGAAAGGCTGTTAATTTCACACTAAACAGAGACGAAATATTTATGACAATAATTTGACACCAATAAAAAAAAAGTAAAAGCTTTACCTGTTCGTGAAACCAGGACCTCATGGTAATTTTGTTAAACTTGACAGGGTACTTTTCATTCAACCTTAGGTAATTATTAACAAATATACACGTGCTTTTCTAAACAAAACTCGTCGAACTCGATCTCTCTTTGTTGAATCGTGAAGACCGTAGACGAAACGGGACAATTTCAAATGTTGGAATGTTGCCAAGTCTCGTGTTGGACATTGGAAAAAATACCGGAAATGGCGCAAAATATTTTTAGTTTTGAATGACGAAAAGACAAACTTAATTTTCTATTTGTATTTTATTTTGTAGACCTTTTTAAACACATTGGTTCGTCAAAACATTTTACATTGTATTTACATGCAGTGTAGCGGTTACAACTTACAACACATTATTATCTGAATATCTGAATCCTGTTTACTTTCTGCCAGGAAAAACCAGTGATCAACTTTTTTTTACTTGATATCAATTTTTGACTTAAATATAGAGAGCTAGGAATTCGTAAAAAGAGAGAGCTATGAATTCGAGATTAAAAGATTACCAAAAACATTCACCAAAAGAATTCAATAAAAAATATCAATGACTATTTGTCATTTATCGAAATCTTTACATCAGGAGGGAATCATACTTTTCCAAAGGATGAAGACCGCACTTGGCAACAAACATTTGATCGTACTGTAACAAAAAATATTGAAAGGAATTTGTTGTTAAGATTTATAAAAAATTTATTATTTTGTTTTTAAAGTGTACTTACTTGGCGGATCCACTTATTTGACACCCACTTACTGCCATGTAAAACAGGGCAAGCGCCATGACGCTATGGAAATAATAAAAATATGAATAAGATTTTGTGCTGGATAAAAATTCAAACATTTAGTTGTATATACCGTAGTCAAGTCAGGTTCGCCACTCTTGTATAAATTCCACCAAAAAGCGGCCGAGCCTTTTCTTGGCCAACAAGTGACGCCAGCTCTGGGAAAAACAGTCGCTCCTCCGGCTTCCACATCCGACAGCTGCAGGTTTTCAAAACAAGTCTCACAATTCCGTTTTACAGAGCCGTAACAACCCATACAGTTCACAACTTACGTAGACCATCAAGGTGGCAATTCGGTCTCCAACATACAAATTCCAAGGGTCCTGATCTTCCGGCCTGACATCCGGGTGAATGACATTGTCGGTGTGTGTCTTATACAAGCCACCGATGCCGTAATTAGCAATCTAAAAAAGAGTCCCGTTTTTCTTCACGATTTTCGATCGACCTGACCTTTAGTTAAAAAAAAAGAATTACCTGGAAATATTCGGAAGCCGTTTCAGGGGCGTAGATGAGTCCCGTGGCTAATTCCATTCGGTGTCGAATAGCTGGCAGTGAAGCATTCTCGTGTTCTTGAAGCCAAGCACTGTCATGAGAAAATGGTGATGTCATTTCATCCAAAATTATGATTGCGCATAAATTACTTTTTGCTGGTGCGGATCATGCTGCGAACGAATTTCCCTTCTCCTCCTCGGTGCAAAGAAGTGGCCAGCTATATAAAACGGAGGTACTCAAAAATAGAAAATGTCGTATAATATCAAATTAGAAAATATCGGACCTTGGGCTCTCCAAGTTGTCGAAGGATCTCCGTTTGGCGTTCGGTTATTAAATCGTGGATTACGACAATCATTGGGTCTAGAGATTGCTCTTCAACTTTGATTGGTTGAAGCAGCAGAGCTGGATGGCCTCTAGTCACCAAACGGCATCGTAAACCGGCCTCAATATTCGCTGACTGTCGCACGGCAGGAAATGGAAAGGGTGATATAAAAGATAAGTGGAATATTATACGTTAGTCATTTCGTTTTATGATCAAAAAAGATACTGCAAAAAGATTTTACGAACTCGAAGTTTTTCTCCTCGGCAGAGTCTTTCGTAATGTTCGTTTTCCTCATCTTCTGACCTGAAAATAGAAAAAGTTTGAAACAGGTTATGGAAATTATCTCTAATAAATAGTCTAATAAATAGTAATGTAAGTAGGAGAAAGTAGTTTAGTAGCTTACTGATGTTGGTAAAGCTTGGGAGTGAATTGCTGTTCAGCCAAACTGTCGTACTTTTCACTGGTGCCCGAACGAAATTGTCTATCTACTGGATGACTATTGGTTTGCCAATTGACGCCTCGAGGTCCTTGTCGTTCCAGGACGTCATCGTGCTAACAAAAATTAAACATCGCCCAACGAAATGTTATGTTATTAAAAGAAAAACACCGTTCTAAACGAAGCATCATTGCTCATACCACACGACTGGCAAACTCCACGAAATGTTTGACCTCGTTGCGGAAAGTTTCTAGCTCTGAACCGTAGTTATCTCCCTTCCGTGCGAATTGGCCTAAGGCTGCTTCAGCCCATTGTAAAGCTGTGTCGTAATATCCATCGGCAAAAGCGTGTTGCGCCATGAAAAGACAATCGCGGCCGCTCAAATCTCTCCGGCTTTGAAAGACTACACGATACGTAACCAGAAAAAACAACACGTTTTATAAGAAAAATTTTCCGCCAAAAAACTTGAATTCAAACAGCAAAGTTCTCAAATTAGAAATCAGGGAAATCAGTAAATTGAACGATCACGACAAACAATTATTATTAAAAAAAAAAAAAAAAAAAAAACAACAAAAAATAGAAAGTGAAAAAGGAAACCTTGTCCTTTAGAATGATCCACTCCATTGTAGTGGCCATCGGCCAGATCGGTCACGTTTAGCTGGTAAGTGTCCTGAAGGCGAACGAGAGCAATCGCCGCACCGTGCAGATCCTCAGAATTCGGGAAAACGGACGTTTCACGCAAGACTAGAACGTGATTCAAGGCATCTGCGCACATCCAAATAACATTACAATCGTGTGTGTGTATTGACGTACTTTGTAACAACAGCCATCTCATCTGTTTGGGAAAACCAGCCGACACTTGGCTTTAAGAATAAGACCAACAGAGAGGAAAGAGCCCACAATAAGATTTCATTGTGTGCGCACTAAAAAATGATGCGGCGTCGTAAAAAAAAGGGGGGATAATCTCCATTATTATTAAAGACTTCACGGCAACACGACCGCAAATTGTTACTTTGGAATCACTCTGTTACGTATATAAACCAACAGCTGACTCGTCTCGTACTCTCGTACGATTTCATTTAAGGCAAATACACAGCACTGTTCCCCGATCACAATCATTTAACTTGTTATCTCTCTCTCTCAAGTGAATGTCCCAGTGTACCAAGAGGAACCAGCTGTTGAACAAGGTGAAGTCCCCGCTATCTTTTCAACTTAAACATGTGCTGTGCTGGACAAATTTCGAATCACAAATCACCATCCTCATTTTTTGAGTGCCGAGGTCTACTCGTCAGCAAAATTTTGAGGATTCATAAAAATGTTTTTAACAGCGGCCGGCCCCCTAACACAACACCATATAGATGATGCAGCGTGTAACTAGTTCACGCAACAAGTTGACCTACTCGTGACCAACACATCACTTTTTTCTGGCCGCTTGTGAAATGTAGAGAGGGAGGCCGTAGGGAATAATTTTCCGCCGTCGAGTTCGTTAGTTAATAGCCCGTGTCCCTCCTCTGTCAAGTAAAATATACGCAGCAACATCGTAGTACCCGTACCGCTATGAAAATCTAACGGCTTCTTAACACCATACAAGATGGAACGAGTTCAACCACCGTAAAGCCTTTGTGATTTATGTCTTTGTCAACCCAAAAAATGTAGTGGCAAATGATAAACAAAACACTCACTGCGGCTGGAGTTGGATTCGACTTCGAGGACCCGCTCCACCACGTCCCAGTCGATGGTGAGGCGTTTCAACTAAATACCCCCCCACAAAAAAACAAATCGAATAAGTACAAAAGAGAAAACTAAACACACATAATGACTTGTTTAAATAGATAGTATACAGTACCAAGTGGTAAGCGTCGACGGGATTGGCAACCAGCTTTGAAGAACTGAGATCTCCGCTCATCACTTGCCGATATGTGGTGACGTAACTATGAGAAAGTGAAAAGGATCATAAAGTAAGTCGCATTGCCTGCAGGACGAAAAGTCGTCAGGACTTTCTATTTTTTGTTTCTCTCCTTAACTAACAAGGTGAAGCCTAATATTTGTTTTAATTGTATAGGCCTGCGCTTATCAATGGAAAGCAACGGGACAATTATACTGGCCTTGAGAGAAATCTTTTTAATTTACTTTCCCCCCCAAAAAAAACGAGTGTTCCGATCATTACCGCTTTATAGGCTGCTGTTTGCCGTACTGGAACTGATAAAGTTGAGCAACAAAGGAGCAATCAAGATAAAAAGAATTGCACAAAAAAAAAAACAAACAAAAAAACAACCTCTTATTGTTATACGAAATGAATCGCCGCAAATGAACCACATTCCGGTATTATTAAGGTGCTGGTAGATGCACTCCCATTAAGGTTTTTTCTTTCTTCTTCCTTTTTTTCTGGGGCACTTTCATTGGGTATTACGGTATATGTGCTAGATGTAACATGCGACCGCTATATCGCAGCAGACATGGAATATATAGAATCTAGGTATTCGAATTGAGCGCAATGTTTTTTCGGCGTCCTCAAAAGTATCTCTCCCCGAAAGATGGAACCCACGTTAATTACACGACTAATGTTTACATAGCTCAAAATGTTAGGCACATTTTTAGCGGGACTTACTTTTGAATGATGGAGATACGCTGTTTGGCATCGATCAAAAATGAATCGAGCATGTTGACAATGGCATTTTCTTGAGAGACTAGAGCTTCCATTTTGGAGACTGAGGAGAAGATATCGTCCGTTTCCGGTTTCTCTATGACCATGTTGGACGCAGGGATTGCCCCGACACACCCAAACACAAACAACCAAATGGCAATCACAGGTGGCTTCATGTTCATTTCAATCGCTGAAGGGAATAATTGAAGTCGTTCTTTAACTATGCGATAGATAAACGTGATTGGAGCACTTTCGTGTAAGAACAACGCTTACCTCAACAGCTTCAACAGTGGCTTGAGGGAGAGAGAGCGACTAGCTAACGATACGTCTTGCGAGCTGGAAGGTGGGACAAAGACTGAGCGGTGAATGTTGGAGAAGCTCACATTATTATTCTGCGGGCTCGGAGCTACAGACACCATTCAGGCACGTACTCACGGTACCTTTCACCAACAATAGCAATGCATCGGTTCCTAGTTCTCTTATTCGTACATATTCTTCATCGTGAGTAAGTTGCTGAACGGCTTCGTCATCGGATCCGAAGGTTTTGTTTTTGCCCTAAATGTCAAATGAAGGATTAGGGTGCAGCGGTAGCAGAAATACTGTCAAACTGAGTTGCTTGCTCTCCTTTTCTTATTTAACAGTTCAGTTCCTCGACCGCTAAAAGAGAGAGAAACAAAAAATATAAGCCAGTGAAAGAAGGAACTTTCTCCCATATTTAGGATCTGGTTAACCAGTTCTGTGTGCGATGACGAAAGAGCATGTCATTTTTGCCGATCGGCTCCAATACGGCAGCTTTCGATTCTTTTTTTATCCCGATTTGATTTCGAATGGGATAACACCTTCGCCCCCAGTCTTTCCTTTATGAACTAGATGTGGCTAAAAGGACGTCACTTATTATGGACATCACTTACGAGCTTCCCGAGCTCCACTGCGTTATTATCTTTCACGATGATGGTAAGTAGATTGACTTACCCCTAATATCATTCATGACCGACTCCCGATGCAATCAGCCGAATCCAAAAACTGGGACGAAAGAAGTAGAAATAAGCACGCGCATACGGAAAATCCATACTAATAAAGTCTGGGCTACACTCGAGCTTTATTCAAAGCTTGATAAATTGATATTACATCATTTCGGAAAAATTATTGGTAAATTGTTTGTTTTTTTGAGTTCATACCTCAAAGCGGGGATGAGTAAGAAAACTTCGTCGCGCGCTTTTTCTACTTTTCTCAGGAATTTTCAAGGTTCTTTCCTAAACATTTATTTTATTTTTAAGAAATGTTTTTAAAAAATCTTTGTTCAAAGAATAATTACTAAAGCCTCCAGAAAAGCTCTAGTTTGGCCTATAGGTTTAATGGCGATCCGTTAAGGTTTTTCCCCGGTAATAGCCAATTGTTACGAATTAAATTTTTCTAATTCAGGGTAATCCACACACGCAGGTGCTACAAAAACCCACCTATAGCCTTCCCGTTTTACCTCCCCTTTAAGTCTCTCACACTGTGATTGTAGCAATTTGCGCCACAAGTGACTTTTCTATAGAAGTCCCAGAGGGTTGATGTCATAAACTTCCCGAGAATAATATGTTTTTCTCGGCGTCGTTCTGGTTCCAAAGAACCGCAAAATATTGTTTCGCGGGCCGATGACAGTCATGACACTCTCTGGCTTTCCCATGCTCTTTCCCTCATTACTTTTCTTATTTATTAAAATAACCTTCGCCCAAAGTATTAGTTTCACGAAGAAAGCCAAATTTGTCGTCCGATTCTTTTTCAGCTTCACCTCACTTTGCGTTAGTTAACTCATAAAAAGTTGAATCGGTCGACGTCATCGCGTTCTTCTTCGTTAAATTCGTACAAATTTATATAATTCTACAAACACAGGAAAAAGGCCACTGACTTTTAGAGCGTAGTGAGACTTTTAGCCCAGAAAAAACACTGGTTCGTGATTTACAGCGCAAAAAATAAGAAATATAAACCTTGGCAAATGTTCAAGTGGAAAACAAAACTGGATGTTAAAGGAGTACTAAATAGAAAGTATCTTCTTTGTCTACGCAGGCTGGCACTTAGACATGGAAAAGTCATGAAAACTATCAATTCAACTCGCAACTTGAGCGTAATAATGGTAAATTAAAAAAGAGCCAGCCTTCCGTGATTAAATTTTCCGAATATTAAAACAACATTTGCCATTCTTACCAACAAGAGATTCCATGGGGAGGGGGTGGGGGGGGGGGGAAATTGCGTTTCGTTTCTCTGTATTTTTGTGACCGATAACAGTGATTAATGATCCCCGAGGCCGATTGTTCATGTTTTTGTTATTTACCCAAGGTACTTGAGTTATTATCAATGTGGAGAAAAACCAGTCGTTTCTATCGATTGTCCATGGTAGATGCTCATGATAACAGTCTGATACTAACTGCGCAAAAGTAGGACATAGCCCAAGGGATTGCAGAAAGCATCCGACGAATACAAAACACGTTGTTTTTTTAATAACACGCTACAGACACAAAATAAGCTCTCGATGGAAACTCGTTTAGAGATAGTAAGAATCCTTTCTCCAAAACGCCGTGGTGAAAGTGAGAGGAGAGCGATTCGGAAGTCGCGTGCCCATAACACAATCAGTTACACATCAGTAGGGGAGAATGTTAATATTTCCTTACTTGGACGATGACTCGGATCATCGAAAAAGCACTCAACTCGACGGGAAAACAAAACTTCGTTTAAATGTGTAATCACACACAGAACGAACAGTTATGGCTACGACATGAACAAAGAAAAGCTAGAAAATGTACACCAAACAAAGTAACATTTTTTTACACGCTAAATTATTATCAGTGAGGCTCAAGCCAACAAATAAATCGGAATGTGACTTCTCTAATTTTCCTTTTTGATGCGCTGTGTCGTCATCCGATAGATGATGGAGTCACGGCCAGGATCGAGTGTGCAAATAAACACTGAAAAATTAAAGGTATAATGTTAAACTAGACACTATGGAAGATTGCAAAAACCGAGCTCAGATTAAACTAATTACCAGCGGTGGAAATAAGAGCAGCAATCAAGAAAACTGATGTCCATAAAAGGATATTAAAAATGGATGAGTAATCCGATCCATAGCGTTTAGATAAATTCAACTTCCAATACAGTTCCTGAAAGAAGGAGGATAACGTTATTTTAACCCTAACTATTATTCGAATAAAATTTTTAAAAATCTTACGCTATTTGCTTTGGCATTTGAAGTTGTAGACCTCTTTTCTCGAATGCGAATTCTTTCATTGGTTATAGCAGTTAGGATAAACTATAAAAAAATTAAAAATTGTTACACACAAATTTTTCAAATTCAAATATAACTGTGTCATACTCGATCGCCATAAGTGTTTTCTAGTGCATCTTGAAGCTCGCCGAGAGCAGATTTCAAAATAGTAACTGCTTCCAAAGCTTGCTCAGAGTCTTGTCCATAGACACTGATGATATCATCCAAACCATTAAGGCGGATCCAAACAGTCTTGAAGACGGATTTTGCCAATACCTTTTGAAAATAATGTATTGTGTGTAAAAACCTCCCACTATTTTTTATTAATGAAAATACCTTGTGCTTTAGATCCATCAAAACATCAATATCTTTAAGAAACTGCAAGACAGCAACATCCTTTTTGTTGAGCTTTTGAAGTGCCAAAATCTTCTGGGTTTCGCCAGAATACAAGTCATTTTCATCAAATACAACTTGACCTAGAATAGAAGTGAAATCATCCTTCACTTGATCAAGATTAGAGGTGATCTCTAGTGGGTATCTGGGTTCACTCAACTGGAGACTTTGCACACCCTCAACAACAACAGCAACTGCAACTTCTGGGTAATTAAATGGATTCAAGACTGTAAGTCCATTCCACGAGTCACCCTGAAAACAGCAAATAATGGTATTGTTTCAAACTGATTTCATCATAGATACATTACTTGCAATATCGCTCCATCGTTTGGAACCAAACATAAAATCCACAAAGTTGTAAATGAATGAAAGAACTTACAGAAGGTGTTGTGTGCCCCATTGCAGTGGAAATAATTTTTGGCAATTCACTTGTATTCAGCTGTTCATCTCCCCTAAAGTTGACTCCATTAGGGCTGTGCAAGATGCTGAACTCTCCATTTCCCAGGACTGCATTGCAACAAAACACTTCAAAAGGCTGTAGTTTTCAATTGCTAGAAAATAATTACCTGAGGTAAATAGACAAAATACGCCGACAATCGATGCCACTTTCATCTTGCCTTCTTGTCTGGTCAACAGCAGCTGCAATTGCCCTAGAAAAAGTTTGACAGTCTCGAGTCTCGTGACAGCTAAAGTCAGGTGATGTGTTCGTGCTTCATGATTTAGTCCCTAGATGACGTTTTCATTGCAGCCTACAATTTTTTAAAACGTTGTGCTGCTGACAGCGTGATTCGAATCATATTTCATTTTCAAATTGTTGCTCTTCTTCTATTCTTAATTCGTTAAATTTCTTAAAAAATGGTTGTATTATCTTCATTTCCTCCGCCTACCGAAGGAATCAAATTAGTTCAGTCCAATACTGGAGCTTTCATCAACACCAGAGACTTGGGCCAAGGGACATTATATATTGCTGAAAGGTTAATTTATATTTATATTCTATTTAAGTTTTCGATTACTAGAGTCACGGAAAAATAATTTTACCTATTCCAAACCATTTAGTCGTGTATCATGGGTTAGTGCCACATCTGGCCAAGGATTTTCGCTGGAATACCCCCACATATCGTTACATGCTGTTTCAAAAGATCCTTCTGCATTTCCACAGGAATGCTTGTACTTGATGTTGGATTCAAGGCTTGATGAACCCGGTAATACCCAATTCTATAGTTATGTTTAAAATATCATTTGAGAAAATGTTATGTGAGATGTGTTCATGTTTCCAGGTTTGTCTGATTAAAGTTGTATTTTTAAGATGAAGCTTTAGATAATCAAGATTCTGAGGATGAGGAATCTGAAACTGATATGTCTGAAGTAAGGTTTATTCCAGAAGATCGGGGACTTCTTGATGCCATGTACCATGCCATGACAATATGTCAAACACTCCATCCTGATCCTAATGATTCAATTTCAGATGGTAATATTTGAGAAAAGGCAATAGTTTTGCAGATTCTTGTATTAACATTTTTGTTTTATTTAGAAGGAGATTTTGAAGATACTGAGGAAGGAGAATATTGCCTTGATGGAGCAGAAACAGCTGAAAATGGTAAATCTGATATAATTTAATTTCATTGATATCCAACCAATATTTATTGTTTTTCTCAATGTGCACCTTAATTGTTTGTAAGATCATGATAATGGTGAGGCGGAGAATATGGAGTCAGACATGGGTCAGTTTGAAGATGCCGATCCTGAACATTAACGCACATATTTCCCTTATTCACCCTTTACTTATTCATGCTTTCTTTGAAATTTTAAATAATAAAACTTCAAAGTTTAGGAGATAATTAATGAAAAACAATTTTAGGTGTCGCCTCACTGTTCGATTGCCATGAACGCGAGTATTCTTGGTTAGTTAAAAAAAAAAGAATGCGCCAGCTCCAATATTATAAGCGGAAAGCAAAAAAAAAAAAACTGTATGCGTGACAACAAACAAGTTTAAAAATCTTTAACTTAAAAATATCGCTGCCACAGTAAAGAAAGCATTGGTTTTCTTTAAAAAAAAAGAACTTCTTAAGGTAACTAGAAATGGAAAAAATGTGACGTGTTTCGACGAAGCGTGCAGAATGTTTAGCATTTTTTCTGAGGTAAAGCTTCGGTTGACGTTAACATTATGTGAACCTTCCACTAGAAAAGACAAGATCGATAACAGTAGTGCTACTCAAGAACGCCTTTTGTGGTCATGGTGGCGCTGTAGCTTGGGTTGTATCAAAGTTCAACGTTCTCAAGCCTCTCGGAAAGTCTCAATATTGATTCAGTCTCGAGTTTAGCGTCTCACGCATAGCACGACAGACTTTCTCCGCTACATCTCCCTCGGTGGTAATTATTCTCGGTACTCTGCGCCAGCGCCCCATTCCCTGACTTATCCCGCGAAAATGGCATTGCATTTTGAGTTTCCCGATGCCGAAACAAAAGCGAAACTTCTTGCAGCGTTTCCTGGTTACAGCGATGGTTTTGTGAGATGTCAACCGGGAAATTTGTTGATGCCATTGTTTTACAAAAAAGATTGGAAAACGTATTACGATTTTCAGCTGCGGGATGATGATGTCTTCATTCTTTCCTTTCCCAAATCAGGTAACAAAAACATTTTCAATTCAAAATAAATAACAATGCTGTACAGCGTTAACCAAGTCACCACAGAAGAGCGCAAACGACTTTCTAATCGCAAAGAAGATAACAGAAAGGTTTATTGTCAAATAGGTACAACATGGACACAAGATATGGTTTGGTTGATCGCGAATGACTGTGATTTTCAAGGAGCAAAAAAGTTACTTCGCGAGCGGGTGCCGTTTTTAGAGTAAGTGACAAACCGCAGAACAAATGTCTTATTAGTTATTACAGACGGGTCTCTTTATTACTTTACAAATAATTTTCTTTCCTTCGTTCTCATATTTGAAAGAGATCGGTCGTTGGGAACTGACGAAAGTTTGCAGAAATATTTAGAAATGTCTAAAAATAATACGGGAGCGACATCGGATATCATAATAGAGCCCAACTTTATAGACGCTTTGCCATCCCCTCGTTTTATCAAATCTCATCTACCGTTGTCCTGCCTGCCTCCTACTTTGGTTACCCGTTGTAAAGTTGTGTATGTCGCACGGAATCCTAAAGGTATTCAGCTCCTTTGTGAAATCACCGTCAAGATACTACTGATTCGTATTTTATACTTTTTTCGTACTCGATTTTATACTCGTTTCGTATTTATACTTTTTCGTATGTTATAGATGTCGCAGGTATGTTATAGTTTATATTATATTGTTTATATTATGTTATATTATTTTCGTATGTTAAATAGTATCTTGGTATTTCCATCATCTTCTTGATCCGATAATGAACACGAATCTTACGATAGAAGAATTCGCAGAATTTTTTATGCGTGACGAAGGTAAATGGCCAAAATTTCAACCAACACCGCTGATTCCTATTTTTTATTTAACTATTTCCTCTTAGTATTGTATGCACCATATTGGACCAGTGTAATTGAAGCCTGGGAAAAGCGAAATGACCCAAATTTCCTGTTTCTATTTTATGAAGATTTAAAAATGGTCAGTTGTTTAATTTATTTTCAAATTAAGCTTTTGAAATGCTTATGATATCGGATTTTAAATATAGGACCTTCCAGCCCAACTTCACAGAATATGTCAGTTCCTTGGAAAAGAAGAATTGCCCATCGATCAAATCATTGCTTTGACAGAACATTTAAAATTTGATAATTTCAAAATTAATAAATCGGTAAATGCTCAAGAACTCCAAGAAGCGGGATATTTTAAGAAAGAAGGCAATTTCATGAGAAAAGGTAAAAATTGTACCAAGTGAATTTTGCATCCTTCACTGCCTGCCCATTAACTAAATCAATCACCAGGTCAAATTGGCGACTGGAAGAACCATTTCGGCGAAAAATTGAATTCTCGATTTGACGAATGGATCGAGAAATGTACGAGCGCAACCGATTTAAAGTTCCCCAAATGACAGCATAAAAATGACAAAATTTTGTATTTCCGCTATCAACGTGCGGATAGTTTATTAATGCTACTATCGAGAATTCTACGGTTTGTTTGCAAAATTGTTACGATTTCGTCTAATACCATTAAAGACCCAAAACAGCTTTTATTGTACTACAATAATTTCAATAAAAATTATGTTAACAATTACTCATTCCCAAGCTTACTCCTTTTAAGCCATCATTGTTCCAGGAAGTTGGCAATTGAGTAATTGACGATATGACGTTTGAATCTAGTTCTTTTATTAAACAAGATTGATGTATACGTCCCGACCCACTAGCGATACAAAAAGCGAGTGTAATGTAATGCTTTGCTTCCTCCTTCTCCGCTCCCCTTCATTTCCTCTGAGCTGAAGAATAATGCTCAACTCGACGTTGTCTTGTCCGAGGTAACATACATTCCATGAAATGCGGCGCGAATGGCTTACCTTATAGGGCTTAAACCAATTTCACCTTGATTGTGATTCTGCTGATAACAAATAACGGAAAACTGGGACATGCGGAATTGGACGCATATGTAAGCGAACGAAGACGATGTAGTCACTCACTAGATGTCGTTGTAACCTGTAAACAACATAAAAAACAAATAGGCGTTTTGGCCGCTTGGGAGGACGTGCAAACGAAAACGACTGTTGAGTTTTCGAAGCTGTCAATCTTGCATTCACATATCACATCTGTGAACTGTGATCGTTGATATATATTTAGACGAGTTATTGCAAAATGAAGTTAGGGTTCTGGAAAAGTGAAAAGGTGAAAAATCATGAATGTCTGGTTGAGAATGAGGTTCTTGACTTTCATGTAGAGTCAACTAGCAAAGGTAACTAAATATATAATTTCTTAGTTCTGTGTCATAGTAATTTTAGTTTTTTGTTTATGATTTTGAAGTTGTCCACAAAGCAAGGATTTTTCCTGTTTGGATTTCTTGCATCCTTTCTCTAGTTTTGGGAATTTTTGTCATACTTTTATGGATTCTACTTGATCTGCATGGTGAGAAATCATTTTAATCAAATTTGTTAGTATTGTCATCACTGTAGAGCTATTTAAAATTTTGTATACAATTAGTTGATGCTCTATGGAGTCAGCGACAGGAAACAGTAGCTGTAATGGTTGATCAATTGGAAGAATTAGAGTTTTTAATATCAGCGTAAGTAATATGGTTTCTACACATCATTCATCATTTTTTTGTGAGCACAATGCTTAACTAACCTTAAACTCACAATTAGGACTGAAGAAACAGGCTCCAGCTGTCCTTTCGATGTGGAGGATGAATTAAAGTTTGATTGTTTCCCTCAAGGAAATGCTGATGAAAACTTGTGTTTGAAAAGAGGATGCTGTTGGTCATTCACTGATAAACAGTCTGTGCCATTCTGCTACTACCCATCTAATTATGCTCTATATTCCTTCATAAATGTCACACAGTTGAACAGCAGCAAAGTCAATGGAGTGGTAAGTGTTGTAGTCTTAGCATTACAACAACTGTAGGACAATTAACTCAGCAATTAAATCATTTTGACTTGGATTAAATTTGGTTTTCAGGTTGGGTATCTCAAACAAACTGGCTATTCTGGTTATCCAGAAGAAATTCCCTTACTAAAACTAATTGCAACTTTTGAGACTAATAATCGTTTACGAGTCAAGATAGTCGACGCAATGAATAAACGATACGAGGTCAATGTTCTTGACAGTCTTCAAGCTGAAGATTTATTGCCTGTGCATGATTATGATTATACATTTTCTGTCAACACAGACATAACAGGATTTAGTATTGCGAGAAAATCCAATCAAGAAGTAAGTTTGACTTTTTCGTTATTACGGTATTACAGACTAGATACTGATAACTTTTTTCCTGTGCCTAGGTGATTTTTTCAACAGTTGGCGTTGGAGGGTTTATATATGCCAATCAGTTTCTGCAAATATCCAGTTTCCTTCCTTCTGGCAACATCTACGGATTGGGAGAACATCAAGATTCGCTGCGTCACAGTACTAACTGGCAAAGATTTGCCCTATTCAACCACGATACCGTTCCGGATAAGGGAAGAAATCTTTACGGATCTCACCCGTTCTACCTCGTGATGGAAAATGACGGGTCAAGTCATGGAGTTTTCCTCAAAAATAGTGATCCCATGGAAGTGATATTACAACCTACACCAGCTATCACTTTTCGCGCACTGGGAGGTATCATAGATTTCTATTTTTTCTTAGGGCCGACTCCTCAAGAGGTAAATCTCCAAAGAAGTAATTGTTTAGGTGTAGCCTAATCCTGAAAGTATTTTCTTCATCTTTAGGTTATTGAACAGTATACTGAAGTAATAGGTCGCCCAGCTATGCCTCCTTATTGGGGTTTGGGATTTCATCTCTGTCGTTACAATTATGGCTCTCTGAATCGTACTAGAGAAATTTGGGAACGCACCCGAGCAGCCGGCATTCCCTTCGATGTCCAATGGAACGATTTAGACTACATGGACACAGCGAAAGATTTCACTTATGACCGAAATACGTTTGCTGGCTTGCCAGAATTTGTGCGTGAAGTTCATTCTGTAGGAATGCATTATATTCCATTAATCGATCCGGGCATTAGCAACACAGAGTCCAAGTTAGAATATCCCCCCTACGACGAAGGAATAGCGATGAACGTTTTTGTGAAAAATTCGGCAGAACCAGATGCACTTCCTTTTGTAGGGAAGGTATGGAACACAGTTTCTACTGTTTGGCCGGATTTCACTCACCCGAATGCCACAGAATACTGGACCAATCAACTTAAAGCTTTTCACAACGAAGTAACCTTTTTTTTACTACTTTAAAGGAAGGCAGATTTTATTTTTATTTCATATTTTAGGTTCCATTTGACGGAGCGTGGATTGATATGAACGAACCTTCCAATTTTTACTCTGGCACTATTGATGGGTGTTCAGCAACCAAATGGGATAATCCACCCTATACTCCGGCTGTCGTTGGTGATAAACTATGTTTCCTTACCCTTTGCATGTCAGCTGGACAGTAAGATTGTTTTCTCCTTTTCTTCAATATTTTATCAATATTTCTTAAATGCTTTTGGTAATTTATATTCACTATTTAGGTATGGTGGGCTTCATTACGACCTCCACAATTTATACGGCCTTACCGAAACAATCGCTACCAACTTTGCATTGAAGCAGATAAGAGGAAAGCGACCATTCATCATATCTCGATCGACTTTTCCTGGCCAAGGTCACTATGGGGGACATTGGAGTGGCGATGTTGTTTCTGATTGGACCAACTTGCGTCGCAGCATCACTAGTATTTTAAACTACAATATGTACGTGAAAAAATTCTTTATTCCATTTTCAGTACATCGCTTAATTTTTCAAATATTTTTAGGTTTGGTATTCCTTTGGTTGGAGCAGACATCTGTGGATTCAACGGTAATACTACAGCCGCTCTTTGCCAAAGATGGATGGAATTGGGAGCCTTTTATCCATTCTCTCGTAATCATAACACGGACGATGGGATCGATCAAGATCCAGTTGCTTTAGGTCCAGCTGTCGTAGAAGCGTCGAGAAAAGCTCTAATGGTTCGCTACATGCTTTTGCCCTACTTGTATACACTCTTCTGGCACGCCCATGCCCACGGGCGCACTGTAGCCCGTCCCCTTTTCTTCGAATTTCCCTCTGACCGGCAGACTTACACTATCGATACGCAATTTCTTTGGGGTGCTGGCTTGATGGTCGCACCAGTGTTAACAGAGTCCACTGAGATTATCGAAGTGTATTTACCACGCAGTCTTTGGTACGATTTTTATAATCTCCAGTTAATCTCTGCCGGTGGAAAATGGACTGGTCTTCCTGCTCCTTTAGATACCATACCCATTTTGCTGAGAGGTGGATATATCCTGCCCACTCAAGCACCAGAGGTAACCACCGCACTAACTCGCGTAAAGCCCTTTGATTTAGTAGTGGCATTGAATGAGACTAAACAAGCGGCTGGTGACCTCTACTGTGATGATGGAGACACAAACGACGCTTACCTTCTATCCCAATTTAATTTTATTCAATTTGAAGCTTCTTCTAACATGATTAAATCCTCTATTGTGAATTGGAATATCGAATCTTCCTCTTTGACTGTTCGCGACGTTACTATTCTTGGGTTAAGTGATCCCGTGAGTGTTGTAACTGTGAACGGGATCCCGCATCCCAGTTTTACTTTCAACACGATCAAAAAGGTTTTGTTCCTCAAAGACCTTAAACTGCATCTCAAGAATCCATTTGTGATCAGTTATCAATAATGAGTTTCTTCATTTTCTCGTGTTCAAATGTGATAACCTTGCCAATATGTAGTTCGCCTTATTTGTCGGAATTTCAGAAGATTGCACAACTACTGTACTGAAGCTACTGCACGAAAAAATTAGTGTTTGGTTTAATCGGGTTTGATTAAGAAAGTTAAATATTGCGACTTTGAATTGTATACGTGATTTCTAACTATCACTTATACACGACTTCTATCACATGTTAACTACTAAATGTTTTATTTTAACGTCTGTTGAAATGTCTTAAATAGCGGCGAACATAAGACAGCATTCTTTCCAGAGAGGCAGAGACGTAAGTGCCATGTTTTCTTTTTAATTCAACTTAAGATGTCTGCAATTTGGTTGTCGCTTATGATCACCTTTTGCAAATAACATATTTAACATATAATGACTACAACTCCAAGGTCATTGTGGGTATTTTCTCAGGGTATCTCTCATTATCCCTCCCGACAATCCGACAATATCCACCCAGAAATTGGGGACAATCAATTTCCCTTTTTTAGTTCAGGTTAATTACTTAAATTTACTCCAGTTTACACGATAATACAGATTTCAGGATTCATTTATTTGTAGACTAGGTTTATAAACTAACAATGAGTCATCCAAGCAAGAAGACGAGTTAATTTTGTAAATTTTACTGCTGAATTACAACTTTTTAAATTTATATTGGCTCTTTATTAGGTAGAACAATTTATAATTGCCGAACGGCTTTGAGTGAAATTACAGCCACGGAAAAGCAGGCAAGTCAACATATATCAAACGAGCAGGAAATTTTGTGTGGCAGAAAAGAAACGGTATTTGATTGTTGGGCATGGGCAGGTTTAGTGACTTGAAAACATGACCATGCTTGAAAATATTTAACGACTCATCGTTCCTCCAAATCCCGAGGCAGTTCGAGTTCCACTGCTTGAAGCGACTCTATTTCCGGCTGTCGAAGTTCGATCATTAGACACATAAACTGTAGTAGGTCTATAAATTGGTCTATGTGTGTAAACCGGATAAAGGACAGGTCTGGCGAAAGGCACATCAGAATGCACATGGTATGAGCTAGATCTTTCAGAGCAAACAATACATGCAATTAATCCAAAAATCGCGGTTACAAACAGTAACACGCCAAAGCAGATTAAAAAGATGGTCAACGACGACAGCTCGGTTGATGTTCCTTGGTTGATTGATGGTGGCCCGATATCAATAATCGGAATACTTGGATGATTGTCGATTCCCTCCTTAGTCAAATCGATATTATATTCGAGCTGCAATTATAATTTGTTTATAAACACAACATTTGGATGAACTGTAAAAAGAAATATTACTCCACAGGATCCAACTAAAACATAATGATCGCCAGGATAGTCATATCCTTCACAAATGACAATAATTTTTCCAAAGCGGTAGGAATTGTCCATGTCTGTTTTACACTCCCATTGAATGGTAATTCCATCTGATCCTTGATTCTCACACTGCACCACCTTATAAAATAAAGAAATTGGGCAACAAACCAAAATTAAAGCTTAACAAAACAAGAACAGACTGTGAAAAAGACTACTTGAGGAATGAATGCTCTGCAGCCAGCAGTTCCTCCAACACATTTCAATTGAGGAACAGCTGGTACCCGTCTACTGTTAGTCATTTTCCCATGGTTGAGGGTCAGCACCTTAATTTTACTCATTTGTATTGAGTAGTCTACAATAAAGAAAGATGATTCCATTTAAATTCCAACAACCAAACAAGCAACAACATTTAAAACTGTGGTTACCTGGATTGGAGGCACCAAATGTGACGTGAAGGGAGACAAACACTAAAATCACTGATTTTAAGTTTGACAACATTTTTTTTTTTATTTTGAGATCAAGGCGGAGGCACAGGCACTACAAGTATGCAATTATCAAATTTCAGGATTGCTAAATTAAGATTGTTTTAATAGCGATGGTTTATTGACATGCATCCCACCCCAATAAGTAAATGCTTTGATCACTCTTGACCCTCGTGTGCTCACAGAATTCAGGATTTTTTGTTTTATAGCGATGGTTTGCTGAGTTAGATCCCACCAGCACGTAAATGTTTTGATCGGTATTGACCTTCGTACTCACAAAATTCAGGAAGGAAAAAATAAACAACAATTGCATCGACTTTCAAGTTCAACGTTTCATCGACTCGAAACGATTGTGTTACGTACGTAGTCTGCTCCGTAATGTGTTTGATATTTCTAAATTAGTGAAGATTTTTCTAAAAAATTACTCCTTGTAAATTTATAATAATTTTTTTGCTTTTTTTCAGCCATTGCCACGACCCCGGTCCCAACTCAAGTTTCAAATAACAGTAAAATTTCGAAAAGACATATTGACATCGTCGGAAGTAATTTCAAAATGGCTGCCTTCATTACGTCTTTTACGTCATGGTGAAGGAAAACTGGAGAAGTATGTCACCAGTGTCACCTGCTTAAAGTGAGTGTGCTTGAGCCAGATATGAATATTTAATGTAAATTTTTGTGTGGTGAATTATACAGATAAGATACCCTACAAGTTATACTCTGCAATTTCATCTGATCACGTGGCCTGAATGCTGAAACTGTTGTTTCCCAAAATGTCGTCTCTTGCTGCACGTACCGGCTATGCGTTTCTTCCCATGTAGAAATTCTTCACAACAGTAAAAGTGATAATGTCATTTATTTTTTTGATGGCCTTGTTTCTGATAATAATAGAGTTTTTAATTTTCTATTTACAGCATGGTGAAATCTGAACTTCTCCATTGCAGTCCAATGAGATGTGCAGTGCGATTTGATGCATTGCAGGCTTGCAACCTGTACCGTTTGTGGCTTTTGTCACATGCAGAAGCATTTCCAAACAATTTAAAGTAATTAAATTGATCAACTTTTTTACAGTATTAAGGCTAGACATTAAATTTGTTGATAACTAGCTCTTCGCTTTACATCTGTTGACTTTTAAGACGGTTTAAAAAGCTTGCAAACTGTTGATTCCTTTGTAAAAGTAATGATTAGAGATTGCTTAGTTTAACTATGCATCTGTTATTTTCTTATGTTACATGTCACTTTGTTTTCGGATAGTAACTGAGCCTTCCCCCCCCCCCCCCCCCCCAAGTAGAATTAACAGCCTCTTGAGGTCTGATCCTCTTTGTTGCAGTCCAATTAGTGCATGAATTTTTGTGCAGCCAGGTAGTGAACGGTGTGGTGAGCTGTAGCATGCAGACTGGTGCTGGTGTCGTTCGTTCATTTAACCATGGACCGTTCAGTCGTTCGTTTATCGTAAGAAATCTGTCACTTGTCGTAGGTGTGTAAAATTGTGTCGACCAGTTGGCAAAGTAGGTTAGGGTTTAGTTTTTGATGTCGAAGACAAGTGACATCTAATTTTGTGCTTCTAAATAAGTGCTTTTGTGGAAAGTACTTAATTTTTGTTGATGAAACATAACAGATATTCCCTTGCTCTTTAAAAGGTGAAGTGAAATCTTGATGATCTTTGATCATCTTCTTGATTTCTTTTTCTTTAGTTAAGTGTACATTTCAAGTAAATCATTATTTGCATCTTTTAACAATTCAAGTTTTTATTGTTCTTTTGTTTTGTAGATTTCCATGGTCAGTTTTATGTTTGAGCTGTTTGTGTTTGAGCTGTTTATGGTTTTGCTGTATGGGGTACAGTGGTTTTGCAGTCCTTTTCCAGTTGAGAGATGCGCTGAAATGGAGCTAGTGCAGACTAGCAATTGAACATCATACTTAAATGTGTCATTTGCCTATGTTGGTGTCCATGCAGTATATGCAGTGTTGTGCAAAATAGACGATGTTGCCTGATGGCTGTCGGGCTTATTTTATCGGCAGCATTTTGTCGATGTGTCGTGTCTTGCAACCTGTATCGCCGTTGAGGTAATGCTTGATGTACAGTCTCATTTAATTATTGACTTTTAAGTTATTATCTCCGTTTTCATTTCAGTTGATTCGTTTGCCGCCGTTCCTTAGACTTAATCCACCGGTGAAACTAAGAAGACGTTGCTGAAATTCAAGATTGATCAATAAATTATGTAGATAAATTGCAAGTGCATAATCTGGGCTCCCTTCTTCAGTGGCCCCGTTTCCCTAAATAACCACTAACCAACGCCCGCCGGTGGTCACTCACTCGCTGCGACAACCAGGAGGAAGGGAGATGTTTGGTCGAACGGGGACTTGCAAGGCGCATGATTCGATGAAATCTGTTGGAGGGTCATGATTCTAAGCCGGAAGCCTACTATGATGCATTGCTCTCTTAAAAACTGTTCCTCGGCTCTCTTCGCTCTTTTTCCGGTTTCTCTCCGACCCGGCAACAACTCCATTCTTCGGACATTCTTCGTCGTAATATCAGTTCGCAATCATGGGTAAATGTTCATTTTTATTTCAAGTCGTGAATCATTCTATCTTGTTTTCAGTTGTTGATATGACTAGTTAATAATTTTCAAATCGTGTATTGTATAGTTAATTATGGCGTTGTGTTGCTGCCGGGCGTTGTATCGTCGATGTCGACTACGAGAGAATTTTGTATAAAAGGAAAGAGAAAGACAACAGAAGTCAATCAAGTGAGCATCTCCGACCCGTCAAGAACTGCATTCTTCGTCGAATTAATAGGTCGCAGTCACAATCACGGGTAAATATTCTGTATTTTTACGTAGAAATTTAAATTTGTATCAATTTAAATTTTTTTCTATTTGATAATATTCTCGTTATAATTGAATATTGTCGAATATAACTATGGCGTCTTGCAGCTATTGGTTGTTTCGTCGATTTCTGGGTCGACCACTGGTGTGCTGATGCCCCTGGTTATGGTGGATACCAAACCGCAACGCCGCCGCCTTACTACGCAACAACATACGCAACGACCAGTTACTACACCGAGGTTGCACAGATAGGTTTACAGTTACACTACCAAGGGTCCAGGTACACCACAACTTATGCTGCTCCGAGCTACTACACCGAAGACCAGAAGTTTTATTCTTCCCCGGGCTACACTACCAAATCGTATGTGCACACCTCCGAGGCTCCTAAATACTACACCACCAAGGCACCTGAGTCTACACAACTACCTATACTGTCCCAAGTACTACACCAAGGTTCCAAAGTACTACAGCACTAAGGCACCGGACTACTACACGACTATATATGCTGCCCCAACCTGCGACACCGAGGCTCCAGCTTATTACCTCACCAAAGCGGTCGAACACAGTGGCGCCCAAGTACGATGGAAATCAGTCCAGTGTGCATCTCCGCCGCCCAACACGGCAGCCCCGAAGTTTCGAATAAACTTCGTTTAAAATAGTGGAACGGCAAAGAGCGAGGGTGAGCTCGTTATTAATGTAATTTTGTGGAATATGTACTAATGACATATTTTTCTTCCTAGTCTCTTTATCGAACAATTCGATTTCTATTGCAATCTAGTTAAATTGAACGGTAAAGATGGCGGCGGCGTTGCAGTCGTACGTTGACACTGCGTCGTTAAACTTGACATTGTCGGTCAGAAAGCCGAATTTCATGATGACCGTACCAGGGTCGTACCATCACCTACGACAAGTGCCTATTACCACAGGTAAACATTTTAATTGTTCAACGAAATTCGTCTTTAAAAGTCTCAATGATAACACATTTATCGAATGTTGAACAGCTTTGATAATCTTCCTGCTAGATAGTATCTGAGAGCCTATTTAAACTGCTAGCGATTTATTTCTGTGGTTACGAATCACTTAAAAAATGTCCTTCATTTTCTTGCTAGGTGGTAAACGAAAATCTTTGCCTATCCTTGAGCGGTGCCCCTAAAGATGTCCGCGAGCAAGTGACGCTGTTCCGCAACATCGATGGCCCAGTCCTCCCTAACTATTTGAGCCAATGGACTTTCGAGAAGGTGAAAGCGGAAGACGTTAATGTGATGCCCAAAGCTATTGTTGAGGGTGTAAGTTTGGAAGACTACTAATATTATTAATTATTATTTAATTAAGGTCAAAGCGACATTGACCTTTAACGATGGTCAAAAGGTAATCAGTTATTTCAAATACATGTCTTGGCGATGTTTATTAAAATCTAAAAATTATTTCATCTTAGTAGAAAGTCTGACCATATTGTCGCTGCTGTCGGTTTGAACGCAAACACGGATTTGGATGTCGCTTCTGATTTGGAAATAGATTCAAATTTTGGTGGTTATCGAGTCAATGCTGAGCTTGAAGCACGACCACACGGCACACGCCCGGTTGGTAAGAATCCTTGAACATTTTTCATTTCATATTAATTGTAATACTCGTGATTAAAACTTAACCAACATTGACTGCTCTGATGTTGTTGTTAGGTAGTTGTTAGATATAAAGTTCTTGTTAAATTAGATTCTAATTATTGGTTTTGGACTTTATTTTTATTAGGATGGAGATGCTGCCTTCTTTTGTGATAGCAAATTGGGTCGTCATCGCATGAAACATCACCACCATGCTGTTGTATCGGGGCAATTGGCTGGAGAGAAGAATACTGGCATTGAAACCTGGATGAACAATTGGAGTGCAATCGGGTAAATAGTCTGTTTCATGGAGTTTGTATCAATTATTTGTTTTTATCTGTTAATGTACCAAATTGAATATTAATGTTCAAATTATTTACCGCCTATTTGATTGTGCTAGTGTCGTGCTGTTTCCGTTTGTCGTATCGTTGAAGGTTGGGTCGATCACTGGTGTACCCATGTCTCCTGGGTATGGCGGATACCAAAGCACCACGCCGCTGCCTTGCTACACAACGACAACATTCGCACCAACCGGTTACTACACTGAGGGCCACAATTACTAAACCACCAAGGCTCCAGAGTATTACACCGCAGTTAATGCTGCCCCGAGCTAAATCACCAAAGATCCCGAGTACTACACCGAGGCTCCCAAACACTACACCACCGAGTCACCGGAGTACTACACGTATGTTGCCCCAGCTTATACACCGAGGCTCCCAAGTATTACTCAGTTCCTAGCTACTACACCGGGGCTCCAACTAATTACACCACCAAAGCGGCTGAACACTACACCGAGCCGCCCAAGTACTACACCACCAAGGCTCCAGAGTATTACACCACAACTTATGCTTCCCCGAGCCACTATACCGAAGCCCCGAAGTATTACTCTGCCCCAAGCTACACAACTACAACTGAGGCGGCCAAGTATTACGCAGCCCCAACTTACTACACAGCTCCTTCGTACTACGTTGAACCGGAATACTACACCGAGGCTCCAGTTTACTACACCACAACCCACGCTATACCTAGCTACTACACCAAGGCCCCTAAGTACTACGCTACCAAGGCACCTGAGTATTATACCACTACTTACGCTGCTCCGACCAGCTACACCGAAGCTCCGAACTATTGACTCTATCCCGAGTTACTACACCACTAAGGCACCTGAATATTACACCACACCCTACGCTTCCCCAACTTACTACAAGGACGTTTCTTAATACTAGAGTCGAATTTTAATCATGTTCAGATATGTCGGTCATATCT
Organism: Daphnia pulicaria; assembly: GCF_021234035.1. NCBI lineage: Eukaryota > Metazoa > Arthropoda > Branchiopoda > Diplostraca > Daphniidae > Daphnia > Daphnia pulicaria. The sequence continues at coordinate 13,903,097 of NC_060920.1, read as the reverse complement.
TAATAGTTACTAGTCACTGGGAATTGTTGATCTTTAATGACAAAATAATTTTTTAAAACCTGGGTAATCATTTTGTACGACTTCTCTTGCCACCTAAAAGCCTTTGACATTGCGACGTTTTCTGATTTTTATTGGATATTTTCTATTTCGCATGTTGGAGGTGACCTATTGCTCTAGTCATCTTTTCATTCCGACATGTTCTAGTGTTTGGACAAACTTAATTTAAAGGGCAAGTTACGAAAGAGACATACTGTGGTGTTTACTAAAAATTTTTGATGTTAACAGCTCTGTTTTTAACTTTAGTTGGCGTAACATATGAGTTGCAGATAGTGTATGGTTTTTCACACAAGTTTATTTGAAGGGTCTGGAGTTGATTAGTCACTTGCCTATAACTTATGAATTTCAAAATTGTAAAAAATATACAAATCGTGAACTAAACATTTTTTTATTTTAAATTATGAGACACATCAAACACAAACATTAAAAGAAATTGCTTTATTGTCCCACCTCCACCCACAATTCCACCACATTTTATACTTTCACAGACATACACATACATTAACTTAAGTTAACCCGTTGGCTGCCACGCCATACAACCCGTAGGTTGCTCTCTACTACTCTACGCGCCACGTCTGAAGGATCCGTGACCAAAGTGGGACTTGCCATTGCTGACAAGTCCGGGCTGACACGGTGACAGGAGAATCCATCACCGTATCGACAAGGGGGAAGTCCCTATAGTGCATTGCCTTATCAGGCACCTTGCGGCAAGTTTTGGGCTGGTGCGACTTTCCAACCCCGCGGCATGAAAACCACGAGACCGAACAGCGCACGCAGCCCGTGCTAAGGAGCTAGAGGAGGACAAAGGCGTGGCAGACAACGGGTTAACTAACACTAACACAAACATATTACCAACAACAAATGATGATCCACGCTGACAATTTGGAGATATCGGTGATGTTTTGGTGTCCATCGACGTCTCTTCTGCATTACCTGATTAAAGAGAAAACAATTCTTATTTAGTGACATGCCAATAAAAGTTACATGATACAGATAGAAATAATAATCACGTTTTTAGCTCAAATATTTAAATATGCAATTTTTTAAAGTTTAAATCAAGCTTGCAATGTTGAGAACTGTAAACAGAACAAAGCTCACTTGCTAGTCTCTAAAAAAAATTCCGGAAGTATACCGGAAGTAACCACAGCGCCTCAACGACTGAGCTGTCGTCAGATTAAACCACATATTCGTGATGCCCATGAAATTTGGGGTCGATTAGGCGTGATTTAAACGAAATCCAAAATTTGGCCAAAATCGAGAATTTTCCTGAATTATAGTTCAGGAAAATTTTCAAAACCGGAAGTACGAAAACGTACAAAAAAAAGCATGAACTTTACCACAAATTCGACGAGGATCACGAATATGTGGTTCTTTTGTGCGTCAATTGAATATTTACTGAACTACTGACTAAAAAGAGAAAACCGGAAGTAGAAAAAAAAAGCACATTATTAAAAATCTAACAAGTGAGCTTTGTTGGGGGAATAGTTATCGTTTGTTATCACTAAATATTTCAACAAAATAACTGCCAATAAATGTTTAAAAAGATGTGCAAAGTAACTGAAACTGACTGTTTTGACAGCTGCAAATTTTCAAAAAGCCATCTAGCGTTAGAAAAAAGAAACTTACAAGTAAAACTTTGTTTGCGCGCAAGAAGGGCCTGATTTTGGAATTATTACACAGACACAGAGTTTAACGCAACTATATCATTAGTAGTTAATCTACGAAAGTAAGTCAATTGTCGGGTACCTGGGCATAATCCCGTGGTGAGTAACTGTAGGTGTGTATCAGCAAAGGGTAGCGACCACTGAAGTGTTCCAACTCGTCGGTGAAGTAAGACACTCGTCGGTGAAGTTGTAGCAGCAAAAGCAGTGAAGCTAGATGAGTGTACGTCGGGAAGATAAGGATGGAGCAGAACGTTGCTGGATGTCCCTCTTCCTTCATGGACAAAGGTCAGCATTGGCTTAAGGATCTATTACGTGCTCTGTAAAAAAAAAGTATTGCATTAATGTCTTTAATGAATTGAAAATATAACAGTTAATAAAGCATTTCAATCTTTACCTATACTAAGAAGCACACTGAAGATTTTCATGATAAAAAACCGCAAAAAAGGAAATCACAGCAACCAACAACCTTACTCCTTAGGTTGAGGTAAATTTCCTGATGCTAAAGAAAGTGTCATGAAGTATTGCAGTAGCGTGGTGATTGGTTATATTGATGCTTACCTTTATCATATGGGTGAATGGTGCTGAATTTAGTAAGGCATTTGACGTGGTGTGGTTGGGGTGGTAGCAGTAATAGGGAAATACCTTGTCTCCACACATTTGTATTCCACGATATGTGAGCTTCACATATGAGTTTTAGGCTTTTGACAACATGATGGGTCTATTGGAGGGAAAGTGACTGAGCGCTAAGTCAACTTTTTGGAATGACTGACAGTATGCATCTAAAATTTGAAGAAATAAGTTGGTACAGCATAAAAATAATGAAATTAGGTCAAGATAAACCTACATATGATACGAAGTTCAATTTGGTATATGAAATCACAGGAATATAAGTATTAATTAGCATCCAATTGTTTCGCCCATTTTGCCTTGTTTCACGATGTAACAACAACAAAGGCGACACTGGCGAAATCTGGTAATGAGTTTTTGAATCTTAAGTTGGTTGCACAGTCACAGCTCATTATTATTGGATTTCTATTGTCGCGTTTGGAGTACTACTGTCGAGCACTGGAGTTCTATCGTCGATGAATTTCTATTGTCGGGTATTTTTAATAATATTGCAACCAACTTAGGATTCAAAACTATGGCAAAACAATGGCGACACTGGCGACATCTAGTGACGAGGAGTAGCTTTGGCTTTGCAAAAAATTGTCTGCAATTCGAATTTGGACGAGTGCCACCTAGTGGACGCAATGGAACTCAGCGTAATAAAGTAATTGGCTCGAATTTCAACTGGGACAAATTCATGTTTCGAATAATAATGTAAAAGTAAAAGTGGTCAGGTTTCCTTATAAATACAAAAAATGATGAACATAATAAATAGAGAGCATGTATGCATTCAGGACGATGCCATCAATTCGTTAAAGTTCTTGTAGTGTCGTGCAATTTGAACATGAAAACAATGAAACCAAAAAACATTTTCTTGTTGACATATCATACCGTAAATGACCCAGTATAAATGGTGTGTATAAGTACGTACGTATTTGGGGCTTATATGTGTATGACTGTATGGCTATCATTACTTACCCACCGCAGGTCTGTCAATACAAGCATTTCACTTTCATCGGTCAATTACCTCAGGACTGAATCGTGAAGTATTTAACGAACGGCAAACGTTTGTTGAATCCTGTAGCAGATGTGTTGGTTAAACACGGTTACATCTGGTTTGTCAAGTCTGTCAGAGCCTGACTATCGCCAGCCGTCTGATTTATTATAAGCTACGCTTTGAAAGACTACATTAACCTCAGTCACGCCGATCCAATAGACGGTGACTGAAATAGTGAAATGTTTCGATATCGTTTTATTGCTCAAGGAGGCACAGTACTTGGTCTAATTTCTATAACACTAGCGTTTTTCCTTGGGGCTTTTTGGTTAAATCGTATGTCAGACAGTCAAAGTGCACTTGGTCAACCGAATGAGGAATCGGCATTTCGGTTCCATGTTCTAGAAAACAACAAGAAGATGCAGTCGGACATTCAGTGGAAGACAATCCTTTTCTGGAATGAAGCATATGCTGGAAATAAAACTTTTGACATTGGGATTGGAAAAGATAAGTTTTTAAAAGCCAACTGCCCAGTTTGGCAGTGTAAAACGACAAGCGATCGAAACATGTTACCTATTGAAAGCTATGATGCAGTGGTATTCAATCAGCGAAAATGGACTCCAACGGATCTCCCGGTCAATCGGTCACGTCATCAGCGTTACATCTTTTGGAGCAGAGAATCACCAGGCTGGCGTTACGTTAATACAAACACCATGGCCGAATTTTTCAACTGGACAATGACGTATCGTTGGGACTCGGATATTGCTTATCCTTACGGATGGATAACTTTGACGAATCCGATTATTGGGACGAAACTTTCTGACACGCACGAATTGGAACAACTAATTGCTGAAACCCATTTCGATTCAACAATCAGTTACACAGCCGGAAAAACCAAGAAGGTGGCTTGGTTCGTCTCCAATTGTAAATCTTTAAGCGCTCGAAACGAATACGTCGATCGACTGAAAACTTTTATCGACGTCGATATTTATGGGGAGTGCGGGAATATGAGTTGCTCTCGTTCAAATCCGGAATTGTGTCGCAAAATGTTGGAGCGCGATTACAAATTCTACCTCTCACTGGAAAACACACTGTGCGAAGATTATGTCACGGAAAAGTTTTTCGATCAGATGCGCTACCACATAATTCCGATCGTCTTTGATCTACACGGCCACCACGCACGAATGGCTCCCCCACACTCTTACATTAATGCAGCCGATTATCAGTCCGTCCGGGAGCTGGCCGATTATCTGACTTTGCTAGATGGAAACGACACACTTTACAACGAGTATTTTTGGTGGAAAAAGCACTATGTCGTAAACAATAACGACGACGGAATAAAACGGAGCATGTGTGAACTTTGCCGTATGCTTCACGTTCCCAATAAGCCTAGAAAAATTTACAGCGACATGAATAATTGGTGGGACATCCAGGCTACCTGTCAAACAATAACATTTTCCGATGAAACGGAATTCGCCGAAGAGTCTGATGGAGAGGACGTGTGGGAGGCCGAGCCAATGCTTGTAAGGTGGTTCGGGTAAAAAAAAATTAAAATTAAATAAAATAATTGATGCAATAATATTAAATCAGTAAAAATTCTCATACCGATATTGTCGAACTTTCATCATATCTGTAAACTGATTAAACGCTGTTGAAATAAATGATTTATTTCATGAAACCTTAAGAGACATGGCTCCACAAATTAAATTGATATTTAAATACATAGACGTCATATGCAAAATAGATTCCTTAGTAATCAATCATAAATACAATTTTCAAAATATGTTTATCCTACCGATTGGTTCTGAATGCTGCGCCGGGTAAAGGGATGTTGTCAAGACCGATTAGTTCAACAGCCACTTTTGGTCTATTTGTTAAGATGAAATCTACACCTGCTTCCAGGTAATGAGCCATGGTGGATTTTCGATCGACAGTCCACACGCCTACTGCAGCGTACGCCTCTGCATCTAGGCTGTATTGAATGGCATCGTCAAATGCTGATGGCAACATATGAAAACAAGCAGATATTCCAGTATCGTAAACGATATTTTTGGTCTCCAATTCAAGCGAAAGCTTCAACACTTGATTTGCTCTTCTCCCCTCATTGTCAATGGTGTAGAAATAACGATCCGCGTATTTGGATTTAGAGGCTTCTTGTAGGGCACCACGCAGGTAATCGACTCGTGAGATAGTCAGACAACCGAGAAGAATTTGACCGCGGAATCCCCTCGCTAAAACTTTTTCGTTAAATAGTCGCACTACATTGGCCCCCGCCTCGGCGTAATTTCCCACTGAATTGTCAAGTTTCGCATCGACGTAAATAACTGCCAGACGTGAAGAGATAATCTCATGACTAGACAAGAACTTAATCATTTCCGCAACGGAGGTGGAGGCTGAACAATCTTCACCGAGAACTTTGCATCCGTTGTGTCGAAATGTTGAAAAATCCAATAGGCAACTACAGTCACAAGGGAAGCCGTGATGGAATTTACTGGGGTGAGTGCCGTCAAACTTCAAATCAATCTCGATACTATTAGCGCCTTGATCCAAAGCCCATCGTATAGAATTTGGTGTGTTGACCATGTGAGCGATGACGCTTACGGGACGCGAGGCTTCGATCGGGTAGTTGCTGATTACGGAGCAGACAATCAGCAAAGACGTGGGGAATATTATGTTCATTATGTTACTATTCGCGTACCTAACTTGCTGATGTATTGATTAAGTTTTGTTTGGTATTGGTACAGTGCTCCTACAGCTAGATAAAAAAAAAAGAATTACGTTAAGGATAAGATAGCAACAGAATTTATGTTAGTATGCCTTACCAAAAGTGTGACTGCTAGCAAAAAGCACGAACCCAGAAATGGACCATATTTTGATTTCGTACTTTTAGACTCTATTGGAAAAAAAGTTTCAGGGCAACAAGCTTAAGTGATATACGCAGTTCAGTGCTCGAGAAAACCAAACAATAGACGACTAATGCAAAAGGTAAAGGATGACCGAGAATGAACTCAAAGATACCGTTATTCGAACTCACCAACCCAAACTAACGAGGAAGTGAATACAAAAAAAAAAAGGATCTCGATCTGGGTCAGTCACCCCTTAATAACCTCCGTCTCGCGAATCTTCATTTATCGTATCACTTTCCTAAAATAAAATATAAGATTAATCGAAGACAATTTCTTGTTTGCTACTGCCGGAATTTGAACGTGTAAAAACTACCCAACATTTTCCAAAATATAACAATATACTACTTAGCTGCCTGCAACGCGGTTTATTATACCATGAAGGAATGGTCAAGGAATAACACTCGCTTTAAATATTTATAAATCTACAATTTAAAACTGATCAAGATTGGACGGTACTTAGCGTATCAGTTTGGGGACCAACAATCCATTAAGCATGTCAAAAGAATTGCCGTCTGGATGCACCGTGATGCTCGGTCCCTCCCGGGGTTGTACACGTAGAAAACCATGTTCATCTATTCCTAAAATTTGAGCTGTAACAGTTTCATCGTCGGCAGTCAAGACAGTTACTTCAGTTCCTTTGCTATGAAGCCAGTGTTGGTGATATAACGCCAGAACTTGGTTCAGTCGGCCACAAGAGATTAAATCCACTAAATTTTCTAGTTGATTGAATACGGCAGCAAGAAAGTGTTCCAGTGAAAGTGGGCGGGTTTCTCCTACCTGGCGGATGAGATCATTAAGACACAACGTCGGTCGTTGATTGTTCAGATTTACACCGCAACCAATGGCTGCTACGACTATTGATCCCATTATGGAAGTGGTCACTAAAACACCCCCAATTTTAGTGTTAATTTTTCGAGAGACATCTTGATGGTAGACATCGTTGGGCCATTTTACTCCCAGCTGCAAATCCTGTTGTGAATTTTTCATTTAATTATTAAGAAATAATGATAAAAGTAGGTCAAATTACGTGGCAGTGTGGGAGACCTTTAGCTGCTAATACTATTGCCAATGCAACAATGTGTTGAAGAAGAGGCAAGTGCCTTCCGAGTTCCGACTGCAAAGGAAACCGCATCCGCAAGGAGAACATGGCGCAACCTTCAGGACTCATCCAGACATTACCACTTCGTCCTCGACCTTGACTCTGACGTCGGGCAATCACGACCAAACCATCTGGAAATGAATCACATCCCTCCAAAACCGAGTGGGTAGATCCAACCACATCGAAATACAGGCCTGTTCGACCCAAGACTTTGGTCTTCAGCATCTTTAAGATACAAAGAGAATGAAATTATAGAAGCAAAATGATTTAAAGATAATAATAATAAGAAGAAAAAACTACTGGCTAAGTTACATCAAAATAATCGCGTTGGTTAAATCTTGAGCTTTGGTTTCTGCGAATATTTATCGGTAGTTCTTGCTTGTTTGTCGAAAATGACTTGGTGAGCTCAACAGTCATCATATCAGGGGACTGTCGGCCAAAATTACGGAAAAAAGCTTCTTGGTGATAAGGTTCAGCGATTAAATGGCCAATCATTTGCTGTGATTCAACACGAGCCTCCTGTTGACTTCTGACTTGTGTCTTAATGTGGAAGTGAAGTTCTAGAATATGCGGAAGTACTTCAGCGAAATCAAGCTTGTCGACTGGTGAGACTAGTAAGCCTTGATCAGATACGTACTTTGTAACGCCATTCACTTGGGTTCCATTCAGCCATTTTGGAGAAAAAGGGTGTAGGGAAAGACATTGACCACCCTTCTTGATGTACTCTTCCAGCGGATCGTGCAAGTCATTATCAGACCATCGAGAAGCAAGTACTAGGAGGCTTGTGTTGCTTAGCCAAGCTCTTTTAGAACGAAATGAGAGTTCATCGAGATGGTAAAGGGCATAACTGTTAATCAATATTACATCGTTTAAGATCAAGAATCCATATATCAAATGTCTATACTGTTTATATACCAATCCGGCTCTAGTGTGGATTCAAAGAGGGCTCGATATTGTTGAAATACTTCTCTGTCACTCGTACATATTAGAATGTTGGGCGGTCTTGCTGAGGAGGCCAGCAGTCGTTCCACAGGTCTCATGACACCAGCAATTTTGGTTACCTGTTACCAACTGGTTGTAAAAATTGTTTTAGTTATAAATTTGAATTAACGTGACAACTTACGAATAACATGAACAGCCCCACTGATGTGTGAAACCTGGAAATGAAATGAAAGAACACTTAAAGACGATTGAATACCTTTCGCAGAAACATTAAGTGTATTGCGGCGTTCAAAAAGGAAAATTGTTATGATACAAAACATTTCTGGTCACCAACGTGTCACTGCCCCACTCCCATATCGTCCAAACTAGCATCTGTTTTGCTTTCTTCATGAAGGAGAACATATTCTCGGGAACTGAAGCCAAACTTCACCACATCCTTCTCGAACAATTCGACGTAACGTTTGGATTCAATTTTTTGATTATTTACAAAAGTACCATTGGCTGCTTCCAGATCAATAATATATGGCCGGACAGTACGTCCTGCAGTTCCATCAGGCCGTTCGTAGTTTACCAACCGAAATTGGATCGCAGCGTGCTGTTTCGAGCAAGAGGGATGGTCGATTGGAATATCAGCAACTTTACGATCTCTTCCGATTAAGTAGGCGCTTTGACGGTGAAGGTACAACGTAGGCAATGCCTCTTCCCCTTTAAAGACGTAAAAACGCCACCGTCGCTTGGGAATTCTGGCTTCAGGTGGTTCACTGTATTTGACGACTACACCATTGAAAACATTCTTCTCTTCAGTCAATTTTCCTGATAGACCAAAGTTGGGTTTTTGCTTTTCGACGGGTGTTTCTTCTTCTTCTTCATCTTTAACTTGTTGGCCATACTGGTAGTTGGCTGCTTCAGCATCTTCACTTCGGGGGCTTTTGCGTCTCTGCTTAAAAGGTCTTGGTGGTCGATCTTCTGAATGTGGTTGCTCATTCCGTCTTGAAGGCCCTTCATTGTGTTGTGGACGTCTGAAACTTTGTTCATCATCACTAACTGGTTCTTTCTTGATTTTAACTGGAATTGGTGGGTCATTTCTTCGATTACTTTCTTTATGTGAAACTTGTGAATCATGTCTCCTGCTGTCTGATTTTCGACTTCTTTCATATTCGTCACTTCTTGAATGGTAATGGTCGCTTCGTGAAGATTTTCGTGGAGGGGAAGAGTCACGTTCTTCACGACGTCTGTGAGTCTTGCCTCTTTCATGGCCTCGTTCGTGGGACCTTTTAGGACTCCTCTCGTCTTCATTGTGCTTTACCATGGCGATCCAAACGAAATAAAACAAGATATGCACAAGTACTTTCTAATTACCTTAATGTTTCTGGCGTATTTCTCAAAAAAACGAGATCAATTCAATGTTTCAGTTTCAGTTTGATACAACTCGTTTCTCGGCTTGTCAACATGAAATGGTGTCGCAACTCGTAACCGTTGCCAGATTTACTTTCATCCACCACCTGTAAACGGCTAGCGGGCCACGGACCTCTGCTCTCTGCTGCCTCACTGCCTGCTCTTTAATGTATTTATATTCTCATTTTTTTATGTAATGTTTTAGAAATTGAGTAATGCTTATGTATGCCAAATTGAGAATTTTTGTAATCGATTACAGCATAACATTTTCCAAATCAAAATTATGTTGTTACTTTGTTAGAGAAGTATATTTTTCTTTTGCTCGTTAGGTCGTTATAAAATATTTAAATAAATATTATCAAATATCTGAGATTGTATTACATATTTACGTGGATTTAATAATTTTGCATTTGATTTAACGACGAAAACCAAATCGTTAAAATTTGATATGGCACTCGCTGAGTCGCTGTTGAGTTATAAAAAAGGAGGCCACGGTCTTTGTTCGATCCTTTTTGCCGTTGCGTTTTCATTTGTTGTCTGAGCTCTCGCACGATGACAAACCCCGAAAATCCTTCAGATTCTCCTGAAGTTGTTCCTGAGTGGAACATAAAATTCAATCCTGTAGAAGTGAATGGAGACTTGAAAGAACACTTTACAAACTACGAGCAGCATGGACTGATGAAGAGCGAACCTGGTGGCTTTCTGTTGACGGATGAGTATGCACGCCATGCCAAAGAAATTTCACGTTTTCAACCAAGGAGCGACGACGTTTGGGTAGTAACCTTTCCAAAATGCGGTAAAATCCTAAAATCCTTTTTCAATAATTTGTAAGACATTTTATGTAATAGCTAGATTTGTATGTAATAATCATTCGTAAAAACAAATATCCTGGTGGTATTTTTTTAGCAATTACCGCTATTACGTCACAATTTATTTCTTTGTCATCTTTTTTTTGCCGTAACCTTGAAAGTCTAGTAGCCAAATGGCAACCTTGCATTTCTACCCGCCTATTTTAAAACACATAGTTTGAAACAAACAAATACAAATCTCTCGGATCTTGAAAGTGTTAACTTTTCGTATTCTCAAACTTTGAATTTGTTTACTTAGGAACGACGTGGACACAGGAATTAGTGTGGATGATTCTCAACAATTGTGATCCAATTGGATCTAAGGCACCATTAATAGTTCGGTCACCCTTTCTAGAGTATGTCAGTTGTTGGGATGTCATTGAGAGCTTTAACAAGACATTTCCGTTTTCGGTTTATGAACTATATGGACTCTTTAAGGTTCCCATACATGATTGGTAGCTGTCTTCCACCAGAGCACAGCAAAATGCTGATAACACTTGATAAGGTTGAGCAAATGCCTTCACCAAGAGTTATTAAAAGCCATCTGCCATTTTATCTTCTTAATCCGAAGTTATTGGATACTTGCAAGGAAATCTAGTTCCCTTACATATTGTTAAACCGTAGGCGATTGGTTGTTACTAATATTTTATCTGCTGTGTTTTGCAGGTGGTTTATGTAGCCCGTAATCCAAAAGATGTCATTGTTTCATATTTTCATCATCACAAACTTATTCAGTTTCATAATTTTACTGAAGATGTTGAAAAATTCGCCCGATACTTTATGGATGATGAACGTAACCTATATTATTTTCAGATTGATATTTTAAAAACATACCGTGGTTTTATGAGCATTTTGTTGTTTCAGTCCTGTTTTCTCCTTTTTTCCCTCATATTATTGAAGCCTGGAACAAACGCCACAACCCAAACATGCTCTTTCTCTTCTACGAAGATCTTAAAAAGGTATAGGTAGCGGATTCTAATTTGAGTCAGCCGTCGCATTGGACAAGGTGAATAATAATAATGATGAGTTAATAGGATTTACTTGGAGAAATTAAGAAGGTCGCCACATTTCTCAACAAATCTCTGTCGGAAGAGCAACTTACAAATCTCAAAGAACATTTAAAATTTGATACTTTTTCGAAGAACGAGTCAGTCAACATGGAAATGGCCAAAAAGTTAGGCGGATTCAATCCCGATGGTCACTTCATTCGCAAAGGTTAGCCTAATTCCTAATAATTAGCCTAGTTCTACAGCCATAACAATGATAAGTTGTACCAACTATTCTTTCCTTCGGTGGCTGCAGGGAAAACTGGTGATTGGAAAAATCATTTTGGCCCAGAGGTGAATAAGCAAATCGATGAGTGGATGGAAAAAAACTTGAGTGGCACTGACCTCAAGTTTATAACAGAACTTGAATTCCAAGATTAACACTAAATACTCGCTAATACTGCAAATGTTCAGTGCAATATTGTTTTGAACAATTACGTATTATATCATTGCTTCAGCATAACAACATTACGGTTCGACTGCTTACCGTGAAACACGTACACTCTAATTTCGCTTGCCAGTACATCTAACTTTAACTTGTCTTTAAAAAATCACCTCTTCAACCATTTAAAAAATCAAATCAATTGGGCGGCGTAAAAACAACAACATTGATGACCCAAAACGATTCGTATTACCCACATTCGTATTACAGTCGTATTCAGCACTGTAATTCGTTCTTTGGAAAAATAGAAATAAATATATTCTTATGTAATTGAATAAAAGTTGTCGAAAAATAAAAATAAAACAACGTCCAAAGCTTGTTGGCAGGTCTTGAATGTTGAATCCCCGAGATAAAAAAATTGATAATCCTGTAAAATCGTGAAGTGATTTTTAGCTGTTTTGACAGTCATAAAGGTAGTACTATCTTTAACTCAAGATATGTGGAACCATTCGCGTAGCATAAGGGGGCGTCATAAAAATGAAGCGACATAACGGTCGGCTTTTTTCACTGTTTTTTAAAAGGCATGTTTGGACATGGATTGGACAGACCAGTTGTCGTCTGCTCTCCCCCTTGTTTGCGAACGCACCCTTGCGAACACGACGCACACTTTTTTAATCAGCATCACCGAGGCGAGGCACCGAGCAAAGAAAATACCTCTAAACGAAATTCATAGCAAAGAAAATTTAAAAAATAGATAATTGAACAATGGGTGCGAAATTGAATTAAAGTCCATACAAAAGTAATTTCTAATGAATGAGAAAACAGTCTAAAGGTAAACGTGAAATTCTTTGCGAAAAGTGAGTTGCTCAACAAACATATCCTAACAAAGTCTATATATATTAGACTGAGTTATAAGATACATATTGTCAAGTCGAAGATAATTTTGTCGGAAATATTATTTCCCTTCCACATTTATGTTGCAAGGTTGTACCACCCCCCTCATTTTTGCCACCCTCTCTCACCCCCTAATTGTGAGAACCCCCCCCTTGCTTTGTTCTAGAAAGCCAGTTCGCGTCCTGCTCTCTCACCGAATGGTCGTTTGCTCTCTTTATACTCTCATTCACTTCACACGTTCCCCCCATACAAGACGAATTTCGTTACGTTAATTTCTCGACAAATTTTAAGGAATTAATTCAAACCAACCAAGAAAATGGATTGCACTTTTTCACCTCTGACTCCAGAATTGTATACCATCTTATTCGGGGCGTCATTGGTTTTGATTTTATTCTTCCTGAAAACCAAAATGCGCAAAGTATCGGATGCTTGTCGAAGTTATGAACCCGTTTTCCTCAACGCTATAAGATCCGAATCCATATCTGAATTAGAATATATGCTTGCAACACAACCGAAAATCACAAAATTACTGGAAACTTCCCGCGACAAACATGGAACAACTCTCATGTTGACCGCCATCCAATACAAACGTTGCAAAGTCGTCAAATACTTGTTGAAACATTTTGGAGATAAAGTTAACCTCCACGGTACTTTTGAGTGGAGTGGAACCAAGTATGACAATGTTTCACCAATTTGCGCTGCCATCATAAGCCGTCAGGCAGAGATTGTTCTTGAATTTGTCTCCTTCGGAAAGGGGCATTTGGAAAGGGTCACCGCCGACATCAAGAAAAGCTCACTTGATAAGGAGCACAAGATTGAAGCACTGGAATTGATGGGAGCCTTCTACGCTTTTTACTTTAGCATCCATGCCCCTTCGTCTGGTTCGAGATATGTCTTTTCTATCTGGAAAGAAGCCACGAAACTTCGCTACTCGACAGTCGATGGACAACAAGTGATCCCCAAAACAATTTCGCCTCCGTCTTATCTTTTTGCCAGGGCGATGGGCTGCACTTCCGAATTCCTGACATTGGAACACCTCGAGCAAATCGAAGCCCAAATTGACCTATGGGGGTTCAGACCTATGGACACTCATTGGTTCAGATCTATGGACACTCAGGCCTTACTAGTGATTCATAGGATACTAGATAGAAAAGATCCTGAGCAACATAAATATTTCCTAAAGCAACTATGCAATTGTGCCACTCGATTTCAGCATTTCTACGACAACAGAGCCATAAACGTCGGCATGTTCATGTTGGATGAGTTTCAAGGACTTCAAGAATGGGATGAAGAAACGAACGAAATAATAATCGAAACGATTGGACATCTGGTTAAAACTTTCATGATACTCTATGAGATGCGGGATGAGATGCCTAGATTTCACCATCCCCTAGTATTTGCCGACATAATAAAAACACTGAAATTTACCTTGATGCACAACATCCACCAAGCATCGGTTGTTAACATTCATAGCAGATACGATCGTTGTTGTTCTATGATTTTTGACCAGATATACCTTTTGACCGAAATGCTTCCAAAATTAAGCAATCAAGAAAGTCACCAATTCAAGAAAATACTTTATGATTTCATTCGCGCTGATTTCAAGTTCGACAGAGTAGACAAGGGTGATATTCTACACCTGGCGTGTTGTAACTTTTTTGAAAAATTTCCCAATTTGTCAGCGAAACGCTTTCGCATTAACGTCATGAAATTGTTACTGGAACTCGATCTTGATCCAAATTCTACCTCTACCAATGGCAAAACACCCCTTCATATTTTAGCAACCAGCAGCGAATGGCGCTGGTCGACCACGACGAATATCACGGATGCAGTTCAGCTGCTTTTGGACTCGGGAGCTAATATCCATCAGCCAGATGGTGAGGGCAGAACCCCTTTGGATCTTTTCAAACTCAAAGAAGAGGAATTGAATAATAAAAGAATGCCAAGTGTTTACCTGCAAAAACTGATCCATACAGAGGGGCTGCGGCTGCGGTCACTTAAATGTTTAGCCGCCCAGGTGATTTGTCGAAATAGAATATCTTTCGCCCCCGACGACCTTCCTATCACTCTACTCACGTTTGTAAAACGTCACTGAAGATCCACAATTTCTCATTCTTACACGTTTCCATTTGAGTCAATTGAAATGCAAATTATCGTCTTGTTTGAATTTTCGCTAATAAACTCGTTTTCAAACATCTTTTCTACTATATTTTTGTGGATTACTATAGATATCTAGTGGATAGTGTTACATTCCGTTACAAAATGAACGCTTAGTTGTATAACGAAAACGTTACCAAATATTAATAAAGTGCTCTTATAAATTATAGCTTCAATAGAGCCAAAGGCCCAAAGCAAATCTCACAAAGCCAAAGAAGACGAGAAAAAGTACGCAATAAGATATACTCGACAAGTCACGGTGGTCACGTTCATACTCGTAAGAGTCGTAACCACGTAAGTAGACTACTTAGAGTAGTCCATGTTTAAGGTAGTATTTAGATTATACTGCACTATGCACTCTCACTGCAACTTCCAAGTTCCAACGCACTGACAGTCTGACATGTAGAGGAGGGAGGCAGCAGTGCCAAATCATTCAAACTTTAATTTTCTTCCATCCCAGCAGAGCAATAGATCCCTGGTCGGTTCACGGCTGTGTTGGCTTCCCCATCTCGATTTTAGGGTAAACGTAAGCCGATTTGTAAAAATGGATGAGCGCCTCTAGTGAGTGTGTCAGCTACTACGCTCAGCTACTTTTGAGAGCCTAGATGGCTCTGTTTCATTTTTACCACTTCACAATTCTGACAGGCCCCGCCCTAAAACCCCCTGAAAATCGGCTTACGTTTACCCTAAAATCGAGATGGGGAAGCCAACACAGCCGTGAACCGACCAGGGATCTATTGCTCTGATCCCAGTTGATTAAACGCGCTTGCGGAAACACATCTTAAAAACAAGTTAAACGTGTACACTGTACAGTTGGAACTAGCGCATTCACGAGAGTATAAATTCGAGTTTGTTTGACGTTTTATTCTCAGTGTAAATAATATGACCTAACAGGAATTTGCTTGTCCGCCTGATTTTATTTATTTAAGAAAGGACCTTTCGACTATTCGCGTCGCCGTTGACTTTAGATATCGGCTTTCTCCCATAGTAACACACGCGATAAGTAACAGTCAACAGTCAACAGTGCGTCGTTATTTTTTTAGCTATACGATTTAGTTGTGAAGCAAAGCTTGAGAAATAAAGTGTCCTTCGATTTCCTTAGCAATGTCGCAAAGCAACGAGAAAGTGATCGGCAAAGCAGGAAATTTCGAATTTGAAGTGATCCCCAAAACTCTGACCAGTCCATTTACTGAGCACTTTCCTAATTACACTGAAGGATTGGCTAAAGGGTCACCCGGTGGATTTGTCCTGTCTCCAGAATACGCTCGTCATGCCGAAGAATGTCTGCAATTCCAACCGAGAAGTGACGATGTTTGGATTGTTACTTTCCCGAAATGCGGTACAATCGGCTACTAGTCTTTTCATAATTAAAAGAGAAAAATTAAAAAGTAACTAATAAATGAAATTCTCTTTCAGGAACCACATGGACACAAGAATTAGTGTGGATGGTGATGAACGATTGCAACGAAGAAGTTGGGTTGAAACTACCTTTGAATCTACGTTCCCCTTTTCTTGAGTAAGTTATCAAAGATGCACTTAACATTGCATATAGGCGACTAAAAATTTACATATTGTAATTACCTTTTGCCTCTTGCTTGAAAACTTCAAAGGTTTCCGTACCTCACTCCGGCGCAACCGAAAGACGCTCCACTGGAATTGAATAAATTAGTTTCTTTGGAAACTATTGAAAAGATGCCATCGCCACGTCTAATCAAGACCCACTTGCCATTATACCTTCTCCATCCAAATCTGCTTGACACTAGCAAGGTGCGACATTTTCCGTAGTCGCCATAATTCAGTTAAAATTAATTACATCATTTCCATTTCGTATTCAAGGTAGTTTACGTGGTCCGCAATCCAAAGGATGTAATTGTTTCCTACTTGTATCACCACAGACTGATCAAATTTCAGAACTTTACTGGAACATTGGTTCAGTTTGCTCAGTATTTCATGGATGACGAATGTAGGTCAAACGCAGACTAGGCCACCTAACTGTTTGTTTTAACTGTTTGTCCTTTTATCATTCGATTATTGGTGCTGACCGTATCGCGCAGTGTACTATTCGCCGTTCTTCGCTCACGCCTTGGAGGCTTGGGCTCAGCGCCGTCACCCCAACATGCTGTTCCTTTTTTACGAGGACATGAAAAATGTACAAATACCACTTTCGCTTTACCTTGTTAGCTCAACTGATTATAGTTACCTAACCGCGCTTTTTCAATGGCAGAATTTGAGGGGAGAAATCGAACGAGTCGCGGATTTCCTTGGTAAAAGCTTGTCGGGAGAACAACTGGCCAGACTCGTCGTTCATCTTCAGTTCGAAAATTTCGCAAAGAACGAATCAGTCAACTTTGAAGCGGGAAAACAAATGGGTTTTATGAACCAAGAAGGGCGTTTCATCCGAAAAGGTATATACATCATTATTTCAACTTGACACAATTATTCCGTGATTAAAAAAAACGACAACCAAATCCTATTATTTGAAATGAAAGGAGAAACAGGAGATTGGAAAAATCATTTCAGTCCGGAATTAAACGACCGAATCGACCAATGGATCGAGAAAAACCTGGCGGGGACAGATTTGAAATTCGTCACGGAATTGCGATGAAAATTGGGACAATTTTTTCTTGTGAAAAAATTTACAGTCAATCTTGCAGACTAGTTGACAGTCGCCTTGAGAAAACAAAATAAATAAATAATACAAGTTACCAAAATGTTGTAGAATAAAATCCAGTTGGCTGTAACGGTTTGGAGGATGATTGACACCTGAGGATGAATGTTTACCGCGATCGAACTTGGATATGGAAATCAAAATTCACATTTCACAGTCCGCAAAGTAGTGTCGCATAATTCCTGGAAATACTTGAACCCAATAAAAAAGAAAACAAGAGAGCCTCGAATTTGCGCCCTCATTGTAAAATCCCCCGACAAAAATCGGTCAAACAAAAAAAACCCGGTGATTCAGCAATATCAATAAAACTGTTTCCCTAGCCAAATCAATGCCATAATAAATAAAAAGATTACAATTTCAAGCAATATTTAATGAAGTTGAAAAAGAAATGTGGCGCACTCGGTATGCAAATAATGAGGCCCCATCGTTTTTTGATAGATGGTAGGCTAATAATATTCAAATGTGGATTTTCACTTCTCTCATTTCTCATTCATCGTGCAGGTTCAATTATGCAAACGATATTTAAAAAAAAAATACATAAATGGATAACAAAACCAGCACAGCGAGAAATAATGAATCAAAAAAGGGAAGAAAGATTCTGGTTCGGTGTAACAGATTGCGTATAAATTATAGCCACAATCAACGATTGACAAATGGAACTGGGCGTAGTCCAGGACGTCAAACGAAATCTGATGACAATTACAAAACAATAACTTGAAAAGAACCCTGGACTGGAACGAAAAACTGTTAATACTCGCACACGAATAAGCCAAAAACAAAGATGAACAAGACAATGCAAACCCTTCTATAATTGACGCCTGATGGGCTTATGCTTAACCCAACACCAAACACGCATTAAATATTTAAAAAATTCAAGACTGTGTATGCAAGATTACAAAAAGCGCAGTTCTAGCCTAGTGCAGTAAAAAATTTGGTTACAAAACGAACGTGATATTAAAACAACAAGACACTTGACAAACTATTCGATAAAAGTAACAGGCGAGAGGGTCGCATTTCACGCGGTGAAGTTACAACCGAGACCCAATCCAATGAGCGAAGTAAAACATCCGAGTCACAAAAAAGTGCTAAAGTGAGAGTTAACTTCTGTGTGAATAGCAGCACACACACATAGACACAGAGAGAGGGCACGGTGGGTGAGCCACCTGTTTTACGATTTGAAAGAAAACCTTGCGCGTCTGCTTCGTTCTGTTTTCTTTTGTTTATTGCACATCCATTTTCTTCTTGTCTTGGTTTTTTTTTCTTCTTCTCCCGTTGCCTTTGACGTTCCCAGAGACTAGACGACTATTTAAAAAGATATACAGTGTATACGTATGTACCGTGTACAGCATTTCATTTTGTGAGCGTGAAATTGCTGAAGAGTGCTGCTGCTGCCGACGAGGGTTGGCCATTGCTGATGGGTTTTCTTCACTCTCTCTCTCTTCTCTCAAATTTCCCCATTTTCGAACATGTCATTCTCATTCGACGCGGTCGAGTTCATCGCACGACTTGGATTTGCTTCGGTCCACAACAGCAGCCCGAACAAATAGGTAGGGGGAAAAAAAGAAAAAAACAATAACAAACAAAATAAATTGATTAAATAAATCACGAGATGATTACTAAGACAAGACCAGCAGCACCTCGGCAAGATGCGCTGCGGTGAGCGCGCAAGGTGGCTGTGACGGTTTGAAAAAAGTGAATGTCTACTAGTAGTAACTAACTACAAATGGCTGTTGAGAAAGTTGAGAGCGACACTGTCGACAGAACTATAATTGGCCGATCATGGCTGGAAA
The DNA here is from genome assembly GCF_021234035.1 of Daphnia pulicaria. Classification (NCBI taxonomy): domain Eukaryota; kingdom Metazoa; phylum Arthropoda; class Branchiopoda; order Diplostraca; family Daphniidae; genus Daphnia; species Daphnia pulicaria. The sequence continues at coordinate 13,883,649 of NC_060920.1, read as the reverse complement.
AGACGTGCTCGACGTAGCGTGTAGTAAAAAAAGAGCCTACCTTCTATTTGCCGTGTCCCGGCGGGCGGCGTGAACCACAACCTGACCGTTGCGAATGGATTTGAAAACGGCTATGGCCTCGGCGTGCGACAGGCCTTGCAGGGGTGTGCCGTTCACGGCCAGGATCTCATCTCCTGCGTAATACACACAAACACACAAAAGACGATGGATGGTGATGAAAACATAAACATGGAAATTTCATTAACGCCGTAACATTATGATGCCGACTATACATACGACGCTCAGAGAGCCGTAGTTGGAAGGAAGAAAAGAGCCGAAGAAGAAAAACACTTCAAGACACGAAAATGAACTGGGCGTTAGTCTCAGCAGTTAGCATTTCCCTGTTTTGTTTCGTTTTTTTTTATTTTATTGATTTCCCTTTTGTTGCCTTGATGCCAGTTTGTTTTTGTTTTCTCAGTTGGCCGCGGACGCCGCCGCCGCTCTACACTACCAAATAAACGGAGTGATGACGGCCGTAGAATAATCAAAAAAATATTATTTCAACTATATAACCCGGGCGCTAAACCACAAAAAGGGAGGGATAACAAAAATTCCGTTGTGGAATTCTTTTTTCAAATTGAGACCAACGGCCGCCACAAATTCCAAGGCAATAATCGTAAGAAAACAACAAAAGAGACGAAAAAGGACGAAAGGAAATGAAATACTTTAGAAAAATAATAATAAACCAACCTTCTCTCAAAGTGGCTTCTTCGGCTGCTTGACCACTCGGGAAAATCCTGTTGAAGAGATAAAAACAAAAAATAAATAAAGAAATAGAAAAAATCATTTTTCTCCTGAATCTCATTAGAGCAAAATGACCGAATAGAGAGATAAAGATATCCCCCTACATTTCCGTATAAATTACAAATGTAAAGAAAAAACAGAAAAAAAACTAGGGTATCATCCTATTACGTTTTGACATAAATGCCCATGGATCCTTTTGGAGAATCTCGTCCGCCGACGACGCTGAAGCCGAGACTCTTCTTGCCCGCCCCTTTCTCGTAGGTGATGGTGTAGATGAACAGTGACAAGGATTTGGGTCGCCTCAAACCCACTTCGCTTGTAGAGGTCGTGACGGGAGGACCGTGAGTCGAAGTTGCCGTCGGGTCCGTTGCCATGTTCAACGGGCCCATAGATTTGCGTTGCGGGTGGGCCGACCGCGAGCGACGCTGATGATGAGGCGTCTTGTTGCGGACCGCGGCCGTCGTCGCCGTCGTTATGTCACCTTGCGTCAGTTTATGGATCGAGGCCAAGGCCGGCGACGACCGGATGTTCGGATCGTAATAACGAGGTGGCGACGGCGAGGAAACACGAGGCGTCGGTGTAGGGGACGGACTGTTCTCCGCCGTGTCCGTGCAACTCTCGTCCGTCGTCGCCGTCGAGCGACCGCTGCTGCTGCAGCTGCTGCTGCCAACGGCGTCGGCGCTGCACCGGGCGATGACAATGTCCACCTCCTTGGGCGAATTTTGGAGAATGTCGCGGGCCTCCTGAAGTCCGACTCCGCGCAGCCGACAGCCATTGACGTTGATGATCTCGTCGCCAATTTGCAGACGGCCATCCCTGCCAAATGACAAAATGAATTCATTTCATTTGAATAATATAATAATTGCTGGGGTAATCACAATCACAAGACTCACCTGTGGGCCAAAGCTCCTGGTTCGATGCCGGCAATGACATAACCCACCGATCCCGAATCGGGACTGGGCTTCTTCTTGATGTAAATGCCCAGTTCGCCCGTTTCTCCTTTGACTAGTCGCAACATTTTGAATTGTCGTTGCGGTTGCTGCGGCTGGGCTTGCGGCGGCTGCTGCTGCTGCGTCTGGTACTGCGGGGCGTAGGCAAAGGACGAGGACGGACGCGGCGGATGTTGAGTGACGTGCTGGGCTCCGTAGCCGGGAGGTAGAGAAATGTGATTCAAGGCGTCGTTGAAGTGTGACGCGCCTCCAATTTCCACCAAAACCGACGGCTGCAGCCACTTTTTCCGATCCAGCGAAGAGGAACGGGCGTATCGGCCGGCCTGTGCAGAGTCGCTGATGACGGGCAAGTGTCTAGGACTGCGCGATCCGGCCGTTTCCAGCGTTCTCAACTGGGCCACACCAAACATGACGGTCGGTTCCTTTCGACTGCTGTTGAGCTGCTGCTGCATGCCGTCCGGCTGTTGACTGTTGTTGTTGCAGCGGCAGTTGCAGCATCTGTGCTGCTGCTGCTGGCTCACTCGTCCATCCAGCACGTCAAAATCTCCGTCCAGCGAAAACTTGTCGGCCTGAAGATGATCCATTGGTCGGTTCTTGGTCGGTGTAGGTGTTGGGCGGGCCGGTCTTGAATGCCCGGCCAGTTCCGGTTCCTGTTCCACCGATTTCAGCGACGACACGAACGAAACGTGAATGCTGCTGGCCGGATCCGGTTTGCCGCTGTCGGCCGACGCCCGTCGCGGCGATTCGTATCCATTGCGGGTCGCATCGCTTTCATATCCGCTCTCCTCCGATCGATGGCTGTTGGCCGATGACGTTTGCGTGGCTTCGGCAGCCGACAGCGGCAAAGCGGCCAGGGAAAAGCTCCTCTTCCGGCGGACCAGTTTGAAAGTTTCCTCTTGCTGATTCTGCCTGACGCTGACGACACTCCGGTAGCGAATGGAGGCCAATTGCAGATCCGGGTGAGAAGATTGACGGGCAGATTCTTTGATCAAATCATCACAGCTGGCGGTCGTGTTGGCGTTCAATTCCGAGCCGGACTTTGAACAAGAAACAACTGGATTCGATGCTGGAAGGTGGTTGTGGCTCTTGCTGCTGCCGGTGGTGCTGGCCGTTTCCACCTCGGCTTCGCAGCTGGACGAGAGGAGAGGGCGATGAAGACGTGAGCGAATAAAAGAATAAGGGAAATGACTCTTCTTGCTGACCGTCCCAGCCACGTCCGGCTGGATGTCCCCCATGACGCCCGAAGAGGCCGACACGTTCTCCAAACTGATGGAACGATTGGGTAACGGCATCAGACGGTTGCTGCTGCTACTCCCGCCACTGATGGTGCTGATGCTACTCTCCCGGATCAAAATGGTTTTCTTTTGCGCCTCTTGGATGACGTCCGGAGCGTCGGCCAGCACCAGCATCATCGGGTGAGGAGTTGACGGCTCCTGCTGCGACGTAGGTGGATGCTGTTGTTGTTGCCCTGCCGCGATGGATTCGGCACGCGCCATCATCGAGGACGAAGGTTTTGACGAGCGCAGAAACAGGTTGCGGAGTGATTCGACGCGACTGACCCGTCGCTTGGCGCCCGTCTTGTTGTTTACAACAGCTGGACGGCATCTTTGTTGTTGTTGTGGCTGCAAGAGTTTCTTGCCACTCACAGACGGGGCCACACCCTCACAACACGACTGGGCAAATGGATTTTCAAGTGGAATCGCCGTTGGTGACGAGCTGCTGGCCGGTGGTGGTGGTGGCACTGGTTCGACCGGTCCGTCTCCTTCTCCCTGCTGCTGCTGCTGCCCATCCATCAGCGGAGTCGAATCGCTGACATTGGCTGACGGCTGATTCACCACTTTCTTATTCTGTTCCCACTTGCGGCCGACCTTCTTGCCCCACGTAGACGGCCCGCCTGTTCAACACAGAAGAAAAACAAAAAATGAGAAGAGAGTGAGCCGTGAAAATGAAAATAAGGCGAACACAAATCGTAAATATCTTGGCAGGAGTTGGCACAAATCCGTCCTTGCGCACCTCCAATGCCGATCGGCCAATTGGTGGCGAAACTACACGCAGGCAGGCACACGATTCGATTCCATCTCTGTCATTTTTTGGCCGTGTCAAACGCCTAACGATGGATACGCAATCCAGCCCACCGCAGAGAGAGGCGGAATATTGGGTGCGCGGGAGAGAGACAATAAAATCAATTTCGGCACGACTTATTTTTTCTCCCCCCTTCAAGTTCAGTTTGGCTAGAAGAAAGTGGATTGGCATTTTGTTTATTTTTTACGGGCGAAAGTGAACGTCGTTGGTTTGTGTCTTTTACCATTTCCCAAGGATGGTCGCCCAGTCTATTTGGCTATTCAATGGTGGGGGGGCCCATCGCGAAGAACCCAGTGAGATGACCAAGCACGGCCGTGCTGCTCTTTTCAGACTTTAGTTTCTTTTCTTTCTCTTTTTGTTACCATTTGATCCGTTAGGTTTCTTTTGATTCGAATCACGCTCGGCGTGTTGTTGTGATTACCAAACACACACCGTGGCGAGACGACACATCCATATTTATATGGGATATAGTAGTCTGGAAACGAGTTTGTTTGTGATTTCTTCGGGGTTGTTGTCGCCATGTGTGTGTGGGGGGGGATCGTTGGACAGTTGGTGAGTTGAACAAGAAAACAAATAACTTTTTTTGAAACGAAAGTTGTCGAGTCACAAAACTGATTTCTAAACGTCCGTGTTAAGTGTAAAGTTCTCTCTCGACTTGTTTCGCTGTAAACACATTTTCTGACTTGTATTTCTATTTCTGCTGAATTGCTGGTGCTGGATGGATCTAACCCGTGAACGTCTCGTTTCGGGAGAGAAGAGAAAACGCGAGTAAAAAGTGGGGTAAAAGTGCAACACCATAAATAGACGAATACGCACAATAACTAACGGGATAAAAAAATACAAGCGTCAGCCAGATATTTTCCATAGTGGTGAATCTTTTCAAGTGTTGGCTATTTGGGAGACGAAGAAAGTTTGAATCGTCCTTTGGAGCGTGGCGGCAGGCAGGAAAAAACAATTTCAAAATATTGGGGGAAATAATAAAAAACTGACCTTTAAGCTTGAGGCTTTTCGGCGAGTTGATGACGACCATGGCCGGAAGAGCTTTGACGGTTTGATAATTGTTGTCGTCCAGCGTGTCCCTTTCGCTGCGACTGCTGGCAATCAGCTGATCCTGATCGGCGGCTCCGCTGCCGTTGGAATCCAAGGAAACCAACAGGGCTGCTGCCTCAGTGGCTCCTGCTGCACCACCATTGGACTCTGGCTGCAACTGCTGGCCGTCCGTCCGTCGCCGGAAGAGCCTCATCTTTCCGTTTCGAAATGGCCCGTTGCTTTTGTCTTTCTTCTCTTTTTTTGTCTTTGACTTCAAGGTTTTCTCTCTACCACCACTGCTGCTGCTGCATCGAATGCCACCGGATTGTTGTAACCCGAGGGGCAATGATCGGCTGGGTCAAATCACACGCAATGGCAACTCTGCAACGAATCAAAAACACAAAAAGAAAAAAAAAAAAAAGATGTTGAAGGTGTTTTCTCTCAGCGACAACATCCACAGCACGAAACGACACACGAAGGTTCCAGCAGCGACTGTCAAATTGTTTTGATACACAAAGTCAAAACAACAACAAATACAACGAGAGGCGACGAGTTAACACGAGCGATGGAGTAGAAAAGAAAAGAAAAACGAGGGCGAGCGCAGCTGATGAACGAAGCGACCGCTCGGCACGAAGGAGCTGCCCGAACTGAGAGACACGCGTGCGGCGCTTCCGTCGTCGTCGTCGTCAGTCGTCACCGTTGCTCCGCTCCGTGATTTCTTTTTCTTCTTCTTCTTTTCCCATTGCTTCCCCCTCCAAGTGGCACACTCACACGCTGACAGAGTCGCTCAAGACACCGCAGGAAAATAAAAAGAAGAAAGAAAAACAACAAGAAAATTAAAGGCGCCGAGCGAGCGCAACACCTTCGACCAAAGAATCTTTGGCGTTGTTATTATTATTCCCCTTTTTTTTCTCGGTTTTTATTTTTGTATTTTTGGCTGGAAAAAAAAGAAGAAGAAGAAATTGAACCGAATGATGTCGGCGGATTAAGGTTACCAACCCGGGAGGGGGGAAAAAATCGGAGCGCGCGCAACAACAGTCGAAAAGACGTTGGAAAAATAAAACATTGAGGAGAAGAGCCCAGCAGGCACCTACGACCTATACCGCCCGGCAACACATTCTCTGAATCAGAACTACTACTACAACTACCAAGAATTTGTATAGTCTCCTTTCTCTCGTCATGTAATTCATTTTCTTGTGAATATGCTAATGGAATTATAGAGGGGGGGATGCAGCAGAAGAAGTCGACGGTGGGCCCCGACGGTTGAGGACGGACAAGCGAAAAAGAAACAACCTGTTTGTTGTAGTTGGCTGTCTGTCCCGCCCCAATGTCCCAGCAGCAGCTAATTCCATCGTCGTGACGGCCCTACTACTATACTCAACACGTTGGGAAGTGCCTCAGTGGACCGGTGACTTGTGCGAGCTCAATGCTCTGATGGCGTGAGAGAATTCTCCTCCGACTACGCGCTACCGAACTGTGTAAAAACAGAAAAATAAGGAAACAGAAAAAAAAAGAAAAACGAATTTCCGAGATGATGGCCGACGCGATGACTCCGGTCGAGTGTTGAGCCTCTGCGCTGGTCGAGTCGCCTCATTAAATACCAATTATTCTTTTTTCCCCCCTCTTCTTCTTCTTCTTTTTTCTAAATTGCCGTGTGCACACAACATCATCGCCTTCGGAGAGTTTTTTCCTCGAAAGAAAAAGCGGCGAGTGACAAGGAGAGAAGAAACGAAAAAAAAGTTGTCCACGCAACGAGGGAAACGCTAGTCGCCATCCACAGATGACCGCATATATTATGTCAGCTCGACTATTGATGATAGCAGAATAAGGGAATAATAAGAGAAACACAGCTGATGCGTTTCTCAAGGAGCTCCCGACACCCGGCCGCGGGAATCGTCGGCATAAATTTGCCAGCCAAAGAGGAAGAGACGCACGACGACACAATTTTGTCGAACCGCACACACAACGTGAAGGACGGAATTTGGCATTCATCACTCGGCTCATTAATTTCTCATCCACTCTTTCATCTAGGACGTAAGAACTCATCACGTGGTAGTGGCGTCTCTTCTTCATGACGTGATTGATGCCTTCCTATACCTCCCATCGATCGGCGGACCATGGCCCAGCTGGCACAACACGGCGCCCAGCCTCACCAAAAATAAAAATCTGCCACATCTAGCTCTCGTTCCACTCACATTTCTTCCCAAGTCATCTGTAAACCAAACAATAAAGGAAATGGCGGATGGACCATTTTCTATTGTTGTGGCCAACTGATATTACAACCAGCCTGACTGACTGACTGACTGGACTATAAATCTCTTCTCCTTTCTGCCAAGATTCAGTCCGCCCCCGTCACTCTTCATCTTTCGGCCGCGAGTCATATTTCCCCATTAACCGAATTCTATTATGCACATCTCCATTCCTCATTCTTCATTCTCCTGTGGCGTGCAGATGATGAGGACATTGGGAGAAAATTTCGAGCTCACGCTCCTGCTAAATACACCCAGCAGAATAGCCCAAGAAAAATGAGAAACGTCCGATTCAACAACAACAACAACAACAACAATGCGGGTTGTTTGGCTTTCCTTAACGTTTTTCGCTCGTTGTTCCGCAGGGCCGTCGAAGAACAACGACTTGTCCGTGTTGTTTGTCTGCCTAGTTTTATGGGCAATCTCACCTGCACGACGCAGAGAGAGAAAGAGAAAGAAAAGAGAATGAAATGAAATGATGCAGGAGGAGGGCGTACTTATTGCTCCTTGATTCTCGCCGTGAAATGGTCGGCTGCTCTTTTACCGCGCCGAATTGTCTGCGATGCTGGCCCACACATGAAACATTCACATAACCCCATTTCGGGGGATCATGTATTCATTAAGGGCGCGTCAAAGTCGGTCCCCTCGAGGAAAGAAAAAGGAAAGAAAAATAAAGCCAACCCAAATAACAATCGTAAATCCAAAAAGACTGGGCGATCCAGCAGCAGCAAGTGCGTGGGTCTAGGTAAACGTATTACCGCGTACAGCTGCAGCAGCAGCAGCAATTGCCTAATAATGTGAAAGAGACCAAGACCGAGAAACAAACAAACAAACCAGTCCCACACACGCAGAGAGCGAATCGTTAATTTCCTTGTCTTCTTTTTCGGCCCTCATTTTCTATGTGTGTGTGTGTGGGTTTTCGCCAGTGACCGACACACCAACATTCGATTCCGCCCAATGGTCGATAAGTCAGATCAGCAATGCAAATCAACTCGTGTGTATAAATAATACAAACTCCATTTTATTTGAAAAAGAATAAAATAAAAACCTACGCCATCGTACAATAATAAATAAAAAGAAAGAAGAAATGAATAAACTAATCGAAGCCAATAAGTCGAGTGCCCAAGTTTGTGTTTCATCTGACAAAGACAGAGGACGTGGAGCAACAAGGTCCCGCAACAAACCGGTCCAACGGCCAACAAATGGTAAACGATGACTTATTCTGACATGCCAATTTTGTCTAGACGCACGTGACTCCAATTTAATCGACGCCAACTTTTTGTTTTATTTCCCCCTTACACTATTCCACATGGCCATTTCTCAAAATGTGCGCCCAGGAAAAATAGTCGATTGAAATGTGGATGAAAATTGGCAATCTGATTAAGTTTCACGCCACTTTCCGCGCATTCTTTACGGCGTATCGCGGAGTAGCGAGAGCCTCTTGCAAGTTGCAACTGCTGTTGCAGCGTAGCGGTAAACGCTCGACAAGTCAAAGCACTTGAACGGTATTTCAAAATAGCCGCAATCATTTTCTTTTTTCTTCTTCCCCCCTCTTTTGGTCGGTTGCAACTTGGACAAGTATACCCACCAGTGTGTGTCTTCCATGTCAGTTAAACAACATTTTTCATTCCATTTTTCCCTGCATATGGAAGTCCATCCAGCCGTTGAAGAAAAAAAAAGGGCAAACAACCGATGACCAAGGGAAACTAAAAAGACGCGGTCGATCGCAACTTTTGAATAATCAAAAGGGAATGAAATGCAATCAAGAGAAGCTCAACTAAAAATAAATCACAAAAGATGCTCCGAAGGATACGGCCACCAAAAGACTCCCGACAGGAGGTGTATATAGAGTCGGGAGAGATTGGCTCACGTGAATTCGTGAGTCAGCTGACCGCGATAAAGTCGCAGGAGAAAAAATGCAAAGTGAAAACTTTGTAACAACATTTGGCGAGCAGTCAAGTACACACGGCGCGCACACGGCGTATTGTGTGTTCTCGAATGTTATGGACACGGCGATCGAGTCTAGAGATTTGAAGGCCGAAAAAATAAAGAAATAAATACAATAAATGTAAAAAGCCGAAGGGTTTTTTGTGTGTGTTATTAGATAATGCCATCACATTATTTATGGCAGTCGTCCGACAGATCTTTTGCCGCTCTTTTGTCCCGTCAGTTTATTTTGGCCAGTTTGACGGACGGTCTTTGGCTGTCGGACGAGAGTTGGCCGACAATACATCAACAGGTAATTTAATTGCATAATATCAACGGATGGTGAAATAACCCCGACAATCATCCGCCGGCCATCTCGGCGAGATCTAATAAAAATTCACGTCTTCCCCGGCTGTCGAGTAAGTAACAAACGGCAGAGAGAGAGGCCGCTGCTATTTCTGTGGCTATTTGAGATGCAAATAGAAAGTGCTGCCGCGAGATTGGCTCCTCCTAATTTCTGTTTTTCTTTCTCCTTCTCCTTTTTGTGGGTTATCTCCATCCGAGTTTCTATCAAACTATTTCTGGTGTTTGCCTATCTATAGAAACCGGAATTCTTTGAGGCTACGCGGAAGGACGACACACGAAAAGGAGGAATAAATAGCGTGAATAGCATCATGGGCGTATTCAAATATTTGGGTTGCCCGTTGCCAAATCGTCCAGGTGTGGCACAGGGGGGCGATGCAAATGACCATTTAATATCGCCATGGAAATGATACGCAACATTTAATCGGCGCATAACGTTGCGCCACTTGTAAAAAGTAAAATAGAAAAAGAAACTAGATGCAACTGTGTGGCACAGAGTTCCTGTCGTGTGTTGCGAGGTGAACCATGCACAAACGTCCATCACTCGGTAGGATTTCGTGACGCTTCCGGCCCTCGAGCAACGTTGAATTTTCTTTGCTGTATAGTCTCTTGTTCGTCGGTAGTTAACCAAGACAAACACACATATACACAAAAAATGGCCACTAACCAACCCAAAACGGACGGCAATGAACCGGTCAGTATTGAAAGCGAAAGAAAAAATTGCCTTTTATTTTTCACGTTACTTTTTTTACTCCCGCGTGTATGGCCAAAAAAAAAAATAGTTTTTGCCTCGGAGCTAATAAAGAATAAAAGTACATTTTTGGTTTTCCCGTTTTTTTTCCTGTTTGCAACCATCACCCGTCAAACATGGGCGTGGCGGACTGCGCGTTGAGGAATGAAAGTCTCCAAGGTGTCAGAAAAGAGAATTGCTGACGGGAGGAAAAATGATAAAAAGAAGAAGAAAAAGAAAAAACCAACGATGAAATGGCTCGGCTCGTCAACTCGAGTGTATCAAAACGGAATATCGGACAGTTGGGCGAGTCGGTTATAATGTGGTTCCTCATTGTGTGTGTTTCTTTTTAAGCTGATTATCTTTCCACCTCTTTTATTCATTCGTTCGTTCGTGAGCTCGGACGGACGGACGGGTGGTTGCGCAAGAGCAACAGACCTTTCCACCAACAGCTCACTGACATTTCTGTCGGGTTTGTTGTTTTTTCTTCTCGTTAGACTTCCTCCACACGAACACACACAACAGAACACACACACAAACGAATAATAATAATTGAATGGCTTGATCTGTGTGTGCTCCTGCTGCTGCCTCCGTCATGTCCGACCTCGGTCATGAGCGCACAACACGACGATGGATGCGGAAAGGACCGAAGGTGGAGAGCAGCAGAGTCCAAAGAGGTTAACGCGATTACAGCAGCAGCCACCGCCACCTGTGGTTCAATTACCAACGGGGGTAATCATCGGGCCCCGTTTTCTTCTTCTACCCCCAACAGCAATGACGCAACCAGGGGAAAAGTGTGTAGACAACACGAAAAACAACTCAACACACCATCTCTCTCCCGATATTTTTATCTGACAAAAGCCCCCAAAAATGTTTTCGTGTAAAGTTCGGCGCTGGCCCATTTCTCTTTGGTGCCTTCCTCGCCGCCGTCGTTGGCAAGTCAATGAAATTGTTTAGGAAAGGGGGAAAGAACAAAAGATTGCCAAGAGGTTAGAAAGAGAAAAGATGCTCGAGAGAGTCTGCCTGCCTGCCTCGTTCACCTACATATTGGCCCAGCGTGTAGGTGTTTGTACCTCGTTGTTTGCCTTTCGATTTTGACACACCTTCCCTTCACCAGCGGATATACAAGGCAATCGTATTCAGATATCGACGCACCTGTTTGGTGTGTATAGATGGGAAGAAAGAAAAATATGGATGGGGCGGAAGTGGATTTGGATGTTATATCTGCGCTGGCGGGAGTACTCACGTCCGAATTAATCTCAAATTCCTTGAATTCATTGAGGATTATTTCCTCCTCGAAGGCATCACACGACCCATTGCAGCCGTGACGGGGTTGGTTTTCCTACTACTATTACTACCAGTGGTGGTAAGTAACACACTTACTATTTTTATCTGTTTCTTTTCTTCTTTGCATCAAAAGAGGCCGAGGAAATAAGAGCGACCTGCGGATCATAACCCAACGCCAACGTCTTCTTATTTAGATCTAGCGCATACTAATAACGGCGCTTTTCTGGCTCAGCCATTACGGCAAAGGCAAAAGGATAAGCATAAGAGAGAGAAGCAGCAGGATATAGCTGTATAAAAGAGCCGCGTTATTGGCGTTGGGTTGCATCATCGATGGGTTATTGGGCCCCTTTCTCGGCAACTCGGCAAAAATGGATCATTCCCACCATTTCGGTAGAAAAACGATAAAAAAAAGGGCGCCCAGCCTCTCTCTCTGGTAGCGTCGACGTTAATAGACCAAAAGGGCGACGAGGAAGTCGTTGGCAGAGAGGAGAAATGCCAACAGGTCTCTCCTTATTATTATATAAAAGTTACACACGTATAAAGGATACTTGGTTATTAGTTTGTTAGTTAACTAGATAGATGGGGTCTCTCGCCTTTCTCGGATAGATTTGCCCGGCACGTAATCGGCCATCTCGGCGGCCCTCTGATTGGCATCTCGAATCGTCCGTGCTGTTGTTGCGCACGATGATGTTGTTATCCGAAACCAGACACGACGGAGAGAAAGAGAGAGGGAAAGAATATTTATTGCGAGAGGTTTTTTGACACGCGGACGACGACGACGCTGCGTGATGGTTGCCCCCTGACTGCTACGCGTGCTAGTTAATTCTTCCCGCGGATGGGGTCGTTTCGTTCACGTCTTCTTCTTCTTCTTCTTCCTGCTCGCCGTCGTGCCTCGCATTGCCGCCCGTTTTACTAGACGTAGAGACCCTGGTATATGCCTGAGATATGCCTCGGCTATTGAATAAATACATCAAGCTCTTCCCTGTTGTTGTTGTTGATGTTGTTGTGGTGGTGGTGGATGGGGCGATAACGAAGACGGGCAGCGAATAAACACGCCCAACTACGAGCGCAGCAGCTGCTGTCAAGGATATACATGCATGTCCTGTCGTCGTCTTGCGCAATTGTATTTATGCGCCTCATTCGACATTATCGACTCTTTTTCCATGATGAAATTCCTTCGACGCTCTCACACGAATTCCTCGGCCCCAACTGATTTTGATTGAGCGACGCAGACTGTATTTGACCAAGGTTATTCTAACCCTATACGAACCCACAAAAGTCGTTAAAAACGAGATCTCCCATCCATTCGTGGAAGAAAAAGGGGAAAAAGAAGAAGAAGAGAAATGGCCGCGCAAACAAGAGGAGAAGAAACTACACGGACGGGTATGTGTTCACCTATATGTACAATGTGCGTCTACACGTTATGGTTGTGTGTATAGAGAGAGGAGAGTGCGTTACACTAGCAGCAAACGGCATTGTTATGTGCACCGGGCGGTCACAGCAGCAGGTCTCTGATGAAAGATGCATGACTTCTTCTTCTAGTTTCTCCTTATTCCTGATGCTGTCTTTTTCTTGTTGCCCAGGTGTTTATTGAAATAGAGAATAGAATAAGAAGAAATAAGGAAAAATGGGAAAAAAGGAATAGAATTGGAAGAAGGTGCTATCCTACTACCCCCCACCACCCCCACTACCCCAATAACTCTTTTCCTTCGGAGGTTCTTCTCTGCGGAGAGAAGTAAATATTGGGAATCCGTCGGAGCAGAAAGTGTTGGACTGGAATGCAGCCAAATATCAATAACTCTTGATCTCACCCTCACAGGCAGAGGAATAGAGTATACGTCCAGCATTTATCAAAAATTGTGATTGGCTTTTCCCCCCCTTCTTTTTCACTTAAATGCCTCAGATAGCTCTCGACTGTCTGGCCAACAGAAGACTGTTGACCTCCTAGTCTCGCGTTCCTCTGGCCGTACCATATGAAGAAGGCATTCTTCTTTTGGCTTCTTTATTTCTTCTTCGATCGACTCTTTTTATTTTCAGGGGGGGTTTCTTCTTCTTCTGGTATTCCCATTCGAGGAATGCGCTGCAAGAAGGAAAAACCTGCCGACACACTCGCAGCACCCAAGACTTTGGCGATTGACACACGCCTATCCACCTTATTTAAATAAAGCTATTCCAAAGAATAGGCACCATCCAAAAAAAGAGATGGAGAAAAAAACCAGTAAATCAAGCGAGAAAACGACCCAGAGAGCTCTGCTGTAGATAGAGAAAAGTAACGATATAATGGCACACTAACAGCGGATTTGCATTCGCTTCTATTCATTCCCCCTCTCTCTCACACTCACAGGCAAAAAAAGTCTTTTCTTCTTCTCTTGATCTTGCCAGTCTCTTCTATCCATCCACAAATCGACTGGGAGAAAGAAAAGAAAAGAAAAAAAATACTTTTGAGCACATCCACACACGCCCAAACCATAAAGACAACAAAACCATCCGGGAGATAGATACGGAAAAGAAGATTCCGGCAAAAGGCATCTCACAAATTCCATTTGCTTTTTTTGTTTGCTTTTTTTTATTATTATTATTTTACTCTTTGGCGCTAGAAAATGTTCCTGGAAATGTTTTCGAAGGCTGTGTGTGATTGTCTTTCAATAAGTCCATCAACGAGTTTTTTTCTTTCAAAAAATAAAGAACCGCTCCAAACTGGTCGTCGCACAGAGAGAAAAATACAAATAAATGCCTTTGTCTTTTTTTTTAACAGTAACACGAGATTTGGGGGCCCCCTGTTAAAGCATGTCCGGTCTCCCAGGCAACGGGGCGCATATTTTCATGTCAGCGCTCCTTCTTTTTCATTCTTTCCAGGAGCTCTTTTTCTTGTTCTTTGTTTGACGTTTGGAACTGTTCCTCAAAAGAAAAAAAATTGGGAGAGATGAGAAACAAACGAATAATACCAAAAAGAAAAAGAAGGACCGGACTCTCTCTCGCAATGTCCGGCATTGTTAAATAAGGCAATGGCGACCCGGGATTGTGTTGGCAGCGAGTACAGTTATAATAATCGACGCCGTCAGTCGTCATAATATATTTTGTCTTTTTCTTCTTTCCAACTTGCATTGCCCCAGAGCAAATTGGAATAACGACAGACACTACGCCATAACAACAATCCTACCACCACCACCACCACCACTACCGTAGCGTAATCAGTTTCTTTGACTGGTGGAACCTCGGCTGAGGGAATTTGTAAATACGCAAACTGACGACTGCTACACCTCGTGAGACTCTTGACAGTTCACGTGCCTTTTCGGTAGTTTCGGACGTGTACAACTGGGCGGCGGTGACCAAAACCGGTAGATTCCCCCCTTTCAAAAAGACATAAAATACTTATACTACTAGTGTGTATATGGTGGCACTTCCGCTCCGGATTTCTTAGAGAGCGGGGACCGGAATTGTATGAACTCGGCGGTCATGGCACGTCCGTCTATTATAACTGTTTATTATTAGCAACTGGACGGAACCAGCAAGTATACGCGAAGGGGCAGAGACTAGGTATAACGACGACAATCGAGTCGCGTTATTTCATTTTTACTTTTATGTCGTCCCTCTTTTTCTTTTTTTGGCTTCAACTTTTTATTTTATTTTTCATTCGTGAATTAGCCCGTTGGCCTTCCTCATTCTCTTGGCGTTTTCCAGCATCGAGTCCGCCCATTAATCATCATCATTCCCCCGGCCGGCAGGTAAGCAGGTATGTTACCCACTTGTGTTTTCCAACGAATTTATTGTCCGCGTAACTTGTTGTTGTTCCTTTGACTTCGTTTATAATTCGACTTGGGCCAACGCCACCACCAGCGCCCGGCCGGGCCGTGAAACCAGCGAAAAAAGAAAAGGTAAAACACGGAGCGGAACGCGGAACAACGATCCCGCTGGCAATCCTCATTATGCAGCGCGCCAGTCTGTAACGGAGTTTCGCCGTGCTCGCGTGTGTACCTCTGCCAACTAAAACGCACAAGAAGAAGGAACAGCAAAAAGGTCTTGGTCTGGCACTGCGCTCGGTTGACCCTTGTTGTCTCTTGTGTTTTTGGGTGGAGGGGGGGGGGCCTTAATCTGGTTCCATCCGCCTCTTCTTCTTCTCATTCGATTCAATTCCAAGCAACAGAAGCAATTAAGATTGCGCTGCCAGTTGTGAACTTTGGACTCGATGGCTAAATAAGAACCAGCTGAGAGAGAGAAAAACTTGTTTCAACTCCTATCGCACGGTCGTCGTCTTTCAAGTTTTGTCTTTTTTTATGTTTGCCGATGGAACGGCGCGGATACGGAACGTTTTCAGTTTCACAGAAAGGAGAAAACAAAAAACGCAACAACAACGAAAGGAAAAACCCGACCCGCCCCAAACTGACCGTCTCGACCAGAGATGCGGAATTATATTTTCCAACATTTTAGAAGACTATGCCCTTGGTTGAGATTTCCTGACACTCGGGTGAGAAATTAGGAACGATGATGAAGTTGCGACTCTTGCACCTTTTTGGGGTTTTTTTTTCCACGTATACGTTGGAAGGAGGGAAGAGAAAAATTAACAAGCGAGGGGTGAATATTTCAATCCCGTTGAAGGGGCAGCCCTTATTCAAATTCTGCAGTACTGTTGGTGGGGATAAGATTACTACATATCGGCTTTCAGATCGATGAATGTGCTAAATCTCTGACAGGACCCTTTGGGAGACCCACAATGGGTTGGCTACTCACTACAGGAGGCCCTGTGGGCCAGCCCCAGCCCCCCCCCCTCTCGCCCCAAGAAGAAGAAATAAGCAAATGCTGCCCCTCGTCTGTTTGAACTTTCGGACGGACAACGGACTGACTCGCTTATTCTTCTTCATAGGAGATTGTGAGTGTGTGTGCCCAACAGGGCAAAAGGCCACAAACAAACGAAATCGTTTTTTCGGTTGTGTTTTCCTTTTATTCTTTTTTATGCCAACGATATCGTTGCAGAAGAATTTCCCAAATGTTGGCCCATTTTTGTAAACTTAAAAGTCATAACCCAGGAGACCGTGACGGATCCCAGTTTATGATCCACGGCTGCTGCCGATCACACACACAAAAAAAGAGTCGGGGAAACGAGCCAACTAGATTATACGATGACTTGTAACGATTCGTATATATAAGCGATGGTAATGACGGACATTACTCGGCTTTTTATTTCGCTTCTCATTTACATCCCACTCGGGGGAAAAAAGGCCAAAAAATCTACTGCTGAAATTGGAAACCAGTAAAAAAACCTTTTTCCTATCGCCTCTGAATGGGTTACAATCCAATCTGGCCCATGATAGCATCGCTTATGGCTTCATCGTTTATGGTGGTGGCCGTAGACATGTCAAAGTGCTGCCAGCACACGATCATCATCGCGACAGAGCAATCAGAAATGAACCTTAAAGTGGGGTTGTTGCTCCACTAATGAGCTGCCATCAACCACTTGTCTCATGAAAAACGAATCCCAGTTAGTCAACAAGGAGAAAGGGCGCACAGAGAAAAAACTACAAAATCGAAATGAGTTGTGAGATAACAAAATGGGAATGAAAGAAAAAGCGACTCGGAAGTTATTTCGATTCGTTGGGTGTAACCCCCCCTCTCAGACAGACACGATGCTACTCCTAACCAGTAGATTTATCATATCACGTGAATAGATTAAAACTCGAATAAGTGGGGGTCTTTTTACCTGGTGATTCCACGCGACGATCAGTTTTCTCCACACACACACGGAAAAGAGGAGGAATAGATCTGTGGGGTTGCTGTGGTAGGCGTAACACAAGCCAAGGAGGAGGACAAATCTCCACCGTTTTTTTACGGGCCGTTTCTTTTAACTTTTACGGACGGCAGCGGTCGAAACAACAACAACAACACACGTCCAATTCCAGAACAAAACGAACCAGCCCTGATTGCCTTATGATCCCTTGTTTTGCATCTGATTATCAACGGGGGGATGGAAGAGAAATGGGGAGGTGGAATGTATCTCAGCCCATCCGAGAGCTATCAGTCTTGTTCTCTTTCACTCGACGGTTATTTTTTCGAAGATATAGTATTCTGTCGATGCGCCAGTCACTGTGTAATATCGTCGATTTTCGAGTTGGGAAAAAGATCGGGGGTCTTTCTCGTTAGCTCGTGATGATTCGATAGAGGAAGGAAGGGGGGTCCAGTCCAACGTGCCGACGCGGCTTCCAGTCACACAACAACTGACCACCAAAGCTCAACTAGACATTGGCGTATACCTGCAGCTATTGCAGCACGCCAGTGCTGCTGCGTTCCTTTTCTCTTTTTTTTATTTCTTCTTCTTCCTTCTCCTTGCCGGTTCTTCGTGTTGTTATTTTCCTCCTTTCCCACTTGGATTCTCTCTCTCACGCCCTTCTCCCGTCACCCACCACCTCCTCCACCTTCTCCCTATAGACTCCCGCCGGCTCCCGACCCCCCCTCCTTTACACAATTCCCCAACCGTCGGCTCCCTTTTCTCTTTAGGGGCTGCTCATTCCCGACAGTCCCCTCGACAAGCTTCTTGTCAGGTGGGCGAGCAGCAGAGCCATCGCCATCCAGCCCAAGTTCAGTCAAAAAAAGACCATTAGGGACCGGTGGCCACCACCGCCACGACTCCCAATGAGTTTCCTCGACGATATAACAACTTACACAGCCACAAAAGCCAATAAACATATCATCGGATAGACTCGTTGCTGCTTTTTCCCATCCATTTCTTTCCATTATTTCCCAGCAGCAGAGCTACCGAATTGCAGCTCAAGACTTGCACATTATTCTTTTATATAGTTACACGCATAGTATACGATCACAGTCGTGCAACTTTTTTCTTTCCCCCCACCCTTTTTTCGTACACATAAATATAACCAACTTGTACTTTCGGATCAAGTTCACATGTGAGGACGCTCGTTTTTTATTAGCCGGAGAAGAAGATAAAGCTCAGAGATTACGCAAAAGGACGAAAAGACAACGACATGGGACCGCCTCGGGACTCTGCTTTGCATTCACATAACGTTGGACACTTGCACGTTAGAAGAACGCGTTTCCTCAAAGAAAAACTTTTATTTTAAGAAAAAAAAGGAAAGAAGAAAAATGTCGGAATGTTATGTTAAAGACGGACGGCGCCAAAAGAAAAACAACTCCAAAGTCACCTGGCATTTCCCACCTTCGACAGGAAAAATTTTTCCTAATAACTAAGGGAAAAGTGGTGGAGAAAATTCTTTGAACCTTGAGTTATTATGATTCAATTGACATTCAGTTCAATTCCACAAAAGTCAAAGAGATTTCCCAACAATTCTAAAAATAAACCAAATATGATTATTCACTATTCAACATGCCTATCTTTTCCTATTCACCTAATAACCTGCCATCCTCAATTGATAAATGGAATCATTATGTAACACTTGTTTGGCCGATCCACGTGCACAAACTCAATTTTCAAAAATGGAAAAGTTCGAACGAAGGACACTCTTTGAAAAAACCAAGCCGTGACATTTGGCAAACAAATTAGACGTCATGGTCCATGCAACAAACGGTTGAAAAACGACAACGGCGAAAAAGAAATAAGAAGATTTGTGACTTACCCACTTTTAATGTTTCGCCTTGCTTCTTCTCAGGTGTCATAAAGAAACAGGAATTGCAGATGTAACAGCTCTTGGAGGTCGGTGCAAACAAGTGAAAGAACAGCAACAGGTGAGGTGGTGGCCAGTCGTTTTTTCTTTCACTTTTTTTACTTTTGGCATTCGTTCAGAATTTAAAGATTGGCGACACAAAATTTGTCACGAATTTGCCATGCAGGAGCTCCTCCAACAGGTCGTCTGCAATCGGCACAGCATCAGCTCAGCATCAGTTCACCACATTCGTATCGTTCAACTCGCCAAGGAGGAATAACTATTTCTGTACTCGATTCCCCCACCATATTGGCTGTGTTTTTGATCCAAAGTTATCGTCAATCCTTTTTTCTTTCCAGTTCGTTCGGCCTTGTCGTGACATATAGGGGAGTGGGTGAGCAAATTTTTTTTATTTATTTTGTAAATCGACGCCATTTGCAACGTTGCACAATTTTATTATGGCGTGCATTTGCGGAAGAGTAATCAAGAAAAATAAATTAGATTGCAATCAAAAATAATATTGGTTTTATAATTGAGAAAATGCAGAAAAGAATAACAAACGAGTTTTGCGAGAAATTGTAATTCACTGGGTTTTTACATAGCCCCCTAAAGAATTGCATAGGTAACCAACCCCCTAAAAAATCACCCATCAAAGGTGATGGAGTTGAACAGGGTAGTATAGTCATGGCGGGAAAAAAAAACACGAATGCAAATGGCAAAACAATACCTGTGCATACGTCTCCACTTGACTCTCTCGTCTGTGCGTACACCTGTGTGTGTCCTGGGCCAGTTCTACCTGGGCTGATGGCATTCCACAAGAAGAGTCGAGGGGAAAACATCAACAAGGAAAAAGGGAAAAAATATGCGCCGTTTTGTTTGGCTGAGCTGACCTTCTCCGGCGGAGAGTTATGCCCAAATAGGCACCGTATAAATGAGAGAGAGAGAGAAAAATTTCAATTCCGATATTGCGCATAGACACAAAAAACATTAGACGGTACTACAACAACAAACCTCGTTCAGACTGCTCAGTGTTACATGGCGGAGGGGATGACCAAGGCGACGAGCTGCCAAGAATGGATGATGAATCAAAACACTTGAACACCAACAACATCACCACGCCATTTCTTCTTTGGCATTCTCGTGTTGTTTTGTTCCATCCTGGCGTCTAGTCGACTCGAATTAGAAGCGGACGGACAAGACATTCACTCACAGCGGCTGTCGGCTTGTTACACATATTCACAAGTTCTTCCTCCTTTTTAGCATTTTCCCAAGGAATGTTTTTCTTTTTGGCCAGCACACAGTCACTGCATAAATAGTTGGTAATGGTGGGCTGAATGGAGCTCAACAGCACCGCAGGTGAGATGTGTACCGAGAGAGTGTTCTTTTTTCGCCTGGTCATCCTACGGTTTTTGAATGGCTGCCAAGCCCCTCTGATGGCTAACACAACAACAGCGTGTGATGTACTTTTTCCGTCTTTTGTTGTAGATTCGACGGGCGGCTATGAGCGATGCAACAGTGCGGAAGTGCGCGGCCGGCCGGCCTGCCCAGCACACACTTTCCCTCGATATCTTTTGTCGCGTTGCACATTTATTTTTTTACGATCAGCTCAGAGATGGACACAAAAGAAAATCTCCGTGTCCCCGGCTGACGCCATCTGCGCCTATAGTTGGATATTTTTACGACTTCCGAATAAGTCCCAGTAGGTCCAACTACGGAAGGCGGATGCGGAAAGCCATTTTTTTTCTCTCTGGAATTGCAATTTGCCAGTTATTAGTGACGTCGTTTATTTTTATTACATCAAAGTTAATTCCATTTAATATTAAGTATACCTTAAGATGAAACTTGTGTCTACAAATCTTTTCTCCGGCCGATAAAATCCGTTTGGACCGGTAACTTTGGTTGTCCAGCAATTCTTCCCCTTAAATAAAGTATAGGATATTAATCGCCACTGTAAATAAGTATATATAGTGTTGTTGTCCGTATCGCCCAATTCAGGGTCTTGGGGGGGGATCTGCAACGCAACCAGAGCCATATAACTTCGTCTTTAGATAGAATATAGGAATAGAAAACCCCGGGACGAGAGTTTAATGGTCAACGAAAACATAACCAGCGAGCGCATAACACGTCCATCAGCCGTTATCTTATTCAGCAGCTAAAGAAACTCTAGACCCGTGCTGGTCCCCCCTCTCAAAATAACAAACTGATGAAACAGATTATTATTATTATTATTGGGAATCGAATGATTCTTTTTCTTTCGATGGCTCTTATCTGGCAGGGGGTTTGAACGTAAAAGAAGAAGAAGAAAAAAGACAATCGGACACAGCACGCGAACAAGGACGTTTAGTGGTCAGGCCAAAGTCGTTTTGTTTTTCTTTTTTCTTTTTGTCTTTTTCGTTGCTTCATTCTCTCCTTATTCGTGTTCGACATATTAAAAATAAAAAAATAAAACGAAAGAGAAGATGACAAAACGGGAAGGAACCGGAGAGGTACACCCGAGAGTTTTTCCCACGAAATCAGAGACGACACTCTAAATAAACCGAACGCAGATGTCAGTGATGGGAAACAAAAGAAGAAGAAGAAGAAGCAAATGAGTGCGCAGCACCGGCGACGACACTCTAATGTACACAACTCAAGTCATAAAACCTTATAATGATTTACTACTCATCTATATATCGTCGTGATGTATATAATAACAGCAAAAGTGGAAAACAAGAAGATGAATGAATATAATAATATTGACCGCTGGGTGTAATACTAAAGTGACGATAAGAAGTCGCGTGGTTTTTTTTAGGGGGATTTTCTGTCGACGTGAATTTATTTTGACGGGCGTGCGCTGTGTCGAGATGTTGAAAACGCGCAGTATTACTAGATCGGACGGTGAGACATGGGGGGAAAAACCCCCGTCGTCTTTTGCTTCCCCTTAGAAAACCCAAAAGAAACAAAACCAAAAAAAAAAGATAAGGAGAACAAGGGCCCCTGTTGTATTCTATTGAGTCAATGGTTCGGATTTCATTCACCAGCAAAAGGCAAAGGATATATAACACAAACAATAAGGGACGGGAGTAAACAGAGGAAAATGTTATCATTTAAAACTCTAAAAAAGAACGAGAGAGAGAAAAAAGGGTCCGTTCTCCAAATATACCCCCGGTCTCGGGAAATATATATGTGGCAGGTTTCGGTTATACGACAGGAGCAACAACTCTCTCATCATCATCATCGTCTACTGTATAGAGATATGGAGGGGGGAATTATGTTCACACACAAGACTTTGGACAAACAAACAAAAAATGAAAGGGTTCCCGCCGAGCAATTTTCAAACAAACCGTCAAAACCCGAAAGAAAGAAAAAGGAATTTTCAATCCATCCAAAGAGCTGCGATCCTTTTAGAATTTTTATTTTTAAAATAAAGGAAAAGCGATGGCTAACGCAGATTAACCATATAGGAGCAATGCGAGAGTTATACCAAGGCATTTTAATAATAATTTAAAAAAGGCGAATTCATCGGCGCCTTTTCGGGGTCAAACTGGTTTTGTTGATCCTGGACATATTTTTATCTGGACGATGATTTAACCGACGCCAATTCATGCGATACGCCAAAACGCGGAGAATATAATAGATAAGAAATAAACCGGTCCTACGTGACCAAAGGCGAATCGCATCCACTCGAACGACTAAAACAAATAAATGAGCCGGGGATACATGATACACTTGAAAAAATGTACTTCAGTCAGTTCTCCACTCCTCAGCAGAGTCCATTTCAACGTTTGAATTCCTCTTTGAGTTTTAGTACACGACTGAGAAGAGTCTCGAAATCATTTTATACCCGGAGAGGAACGATATGAATGTATAAGAGAGAGACAGACGCACAAGAGAGAAAGAGAGATAAGAACTTGTCTGTCTGTATAGTTCCAGATACATCTCTCTCTTTTTAAAAGCTTCTAGTGGATGGCTACTGGGAATAATATAGCGCTTCTTCTTTATAACAAAAAAAAGCGCTCCTGTTGGGGGCCTGCTGGCCGGTTGTGCTGTGATGATTGTGTGTGTCTCAGTTCTTTGGTTGATGTCAAGCGCCATAAATTTCCAGACTTTATATTGTGTCTGTATGCTCTCACTTTTTTTTTGTTCTCCTATCAAAGAAACTTTGTCCCTTTTTTTCCTCTTGGATTCTCACACATGTGCGCAGCAGTCGTCGCTTGGAAAAAGGGGCCCACACGATGAAATTTCAAATAAAAACAAAAAATCTCGCTGCTGCACGGCATTAAATGTATAATGTACCGCAGGCCTTTTGGTTGGTGAGATCGTGATCCCCAGTTGTTTCTTTTTTTGGGGGGTTTTTCTTTTAAATAAACAACAGGGAGCTGAATAGCGACGTCAAATAATAATCTCCTTTTGAGAGAAATGCTCATAAGTCTTTTTTTTTTCCTCCACCCTTTTCAATTGTTATGGCTCACACACAAAAACCGAGGAGGTGTTGTACTGGTAAAACGTAAAAAGTGCGAAAGAGAGTGAGAAAAGAGAGAGAAAGTCTCTAATATCTATACAAGTTGTTGCTGTAAATAAAAGGCGGGCCCAGTCGGTTATTTGTCTGGTTAAAAAAAAGGGAAATTATAAAAGACATTATCGGCCATTGATTACCATCCGCGCCGCTGTGTCGTCGTTCCCGTGCGAAAACTCTCGCCCATGATCCCACGACAAACTTTGTTAACTTTTTGTGTTTAACAAATGCGAACCAGACAAATGTGAGAGTGGCTTTTTTCTACTACTACTCTGCCGAGGCTGCTGCTATGTAGAGATGGGCGCGGGAATGAAATAATTGGCGTCTCTCGGAGGGGGGAAAATATGTTCGACTTCCTTATTAAGGCAGATGAGGTATACAGTAGAGCTCGACATTTTATGTAACAGCCGCCGAGAGACAAGAAAGAAAAAAAGTCCTTAATTAGGAAAGAGGAGCAAGTGGCGGGCGGTGAATGAAAATTGACGGCAGCTTCCTGCACAGATGACGCACTACGGGATGCGGGTGATTCGCCGCAATAGATTATGATTATCGTGACGTCACACAAAAACCGTCGACCCCGAATAACCGCGTTGATACGCTCATCCGCTACATCGGCGTCAATCTCTCCAGCCAGTCACTTACACCATTTTATTCTCCCGTCGTCTGTTGTTGGGCAGCAAATGAAAGCGGAACTGGATGATGACATCATCTGGCCCTACTACTCCCTCCCGCCCGGCTGCTGCTGCTGCCGTACCGTTCCAGATCTTTTAGATCCAGTTGGTGTGGTGGGGGGAGGCGCTTTCTCGTGTCATACACAAGAGAGCCGAGACTGCTGTGTGCAGAGATTTTTCGTGCTGACTATAGTTGCGGGAGCACAGCGTTCACGCCAGTTCACTCGGTCGTGTTCAACAGAGCGGGACGACGCAGCCAATGCTCCAACTGACGACGACAAGTAACGACGGGCCGACTTTTTGATTTGTTTGACGTGCCCCAACTCCGACAAACTTTTTTCCCAGAAAGGAGAACAAAAGGGAGAAGAAGAAGAGAGACGGACAGATAAGTCACTAGTGCGTGCGTGCATGTTTGATCATCATCAAGACGTTATCATCCATCAACAGACAACTCGATTTCACGTCTCTCCTTTCTGCCTATAGTTCTACCGTAAGTCTTTTTTTCTTTTTGATTCAAAATTATTTCAAACTTCCGGTGTTGCTACTTTTTTGTTTTCCCCCCTGGACTGGTCAGTTCGTTTTTTTCCTTGCCCTGGGAAGACAAAACGTGGGAAGTCAACTAATCCAAACGTGGTGGAATACTACTCGATCCGCCTAGTGTGTTTCCCTTCCCTCTTCTCCCGAAAAAAAGGGCAGCATACAACAACAACGTGGATCCTCCCCCCACACGAACGAATTACACTTGTCGGGAGATTTTTCAGTTGTTTGTGTGACCGCAGTAGTAGCTAAAATAATCGTCTCTCTTCTCGAAAAAAAAAAGAATACATAGAGTATACCTGCTGATGGGCTGAAGGTGCTGGGCTGCGATGCTCGACTGACTATCGAGTTGAACGAATTCTCGGCTGCGTGACAGCCTTTCTCTCACACACACCGAGAAAAGAAGAAAGAAAAGAAAAAAACAACTCGACACACGTGTAAATTATAGAGTATCACACCATTTTTTAAATATAAGTTGGACACGACTGTTGTGCAGCAGACAATATATTCAAGTCTGATGACGATCATCATCGGGCGGTTTCGACAGACATTGCCATATTTCCATGCAAATGCACATGAGCTGAACTATTATTATCGGGTTGAGGAGATTATGAGAGCGCCGATCTATTTGTCCTACACTTGGACTACCACCGTTAGACTTATAAGGAGCTCTTTTGTTGTTGTTATTATTACAGTTTTCTTGCATATATGCATATATGTGGGCTGCTGCTGCTGACCCGGCGCTTTTTTTTCTTTCTTCGGCCAGCTGGGCACAGACGTGAAAGTCGATCATTGTCCAGCTGAACGCTAAAGAAGAAGAAGAAAAAAAAACAACTCTCTCTCTCTCTCCGTCTCAATCTCATCTGTGGTGGAAATTGGCTCCACGTTTTTCGTTTCGATCACTCCCCATCGTTAGATGTTGACGTAATGGTGCATATAGGATAGAAATAATGGCCCAAAACGACTCCTCCTTCTTCTTGCCCTCTCTCACTCTCTCGTGATCTTTAATCGCTCTTTCTCACAGGCCCAAGGTCCGAGCCCCAGATTTTTCTTTTCTCATTTTTTTTCCCCCATTCTGATGATTTCGATTCGCCTTTGTTGTCGGTTGATTTTGTTTTTTTCTTGCTGCCCAGCCAAAAAAAGACAGCAGCGGCCACCACCACAGCTTTCTACATTTTTGTGGGTGTGTTGTTGTTGCAGAGGACCAAAAGTATACAAGTCCATAAAGGTGGGCGAACAACAACAAAACAAAAAATTGACAAGAGAAAGGGGCGCTGGCTTCTCCCCTTTTTGGATCGGATTGGATCAAACACACATGCTATGCTATGCTACACATATTTAGACTATGGAATCGGGTAGAGACGAGAAAAGTGGTGCTGGCCTTTACCACTATCCGTGTGCTGAATCGCTGCCAGCAATTTTCGAGGGTGTGATGGAAACACAAGAGCGACATGTCCACATTGTCCAGCCAAAAGAAACATTTCTCGCCATACAGAAAAAAACAGCGAGTCCCTCAAGAGGTGCCCAGTCTTTTTTTGTCAATTGAGAGCAAAGTTGTCCACTTAAAATGGAGGGGAGACAACAAAAAATAAAAAGGAATTTTTTCACAAGTGGAAAAAGGAGCTATAGGGGTTCTGTTTTCAATCATTATCTTATCGTTATTATTATCTTTGCAAGTGAACTGTGCAGTGTGGGTAGGAAGGGCGGCCTGTGGTGTCGCTTTTCTTGACAATTTCTTCTTCTCCTTTCCATGGAGGAATGCCAAAAAGTTCTAAATACTAACGACTGGAAATTATCGAGGGGGTGATGGGGAGGTAACGCAGCAGCAGCTGCAGGAAGTTCCAGCGATGTTGAACTAATTAGGACACTGATGTGTATGTGTAGGACACGTTGGTAGAAGGAAGGTAATATTTGATCGCAGAGGGGACCCCGCCAAGCGACGAAATTACACGTTAGCTATAGTCAGTGGCTGGTTGTTGTTGCGCAGCCCAGGAGCAGTTGCACGAAGGCAACCCGCCGACGAGGTCACGACCGAATAACGCAGCTATATATGCGCCCCCAAATGAAATCGTCATTGCCGTCAGATGCAAGTGCCAACTAATCACCATCATCTGAGCGTCGCTAATCTTGGGCAATTCTCAAAGTCATTGCGGCCCTAAATTGGGTCGCCGCTTTAAAATAAAAATAAATTTTTTGAAGTTGGAAATTGTAAGTAAGCCGCTGACACGGTGCATTGGCTGAACGGTGGGAAATGGGATGACAAAAGAACCGTTTCGGCCCCGTATCAATCGATCTGCTGCTGGCCGGGTCCAGCAGCAATCTCTAGTCGGCCTTTTTTCTTCCCCCCTCTAAATGTGGGCCTGAAATTTAAAAAAGTAAAAAGATACGGAAGAGTAAAGATGAGAGACAACTGCTGATCCGTATCGCAGCCAGCCAAAAGAAAAAAGGGAATAAAGAGTCTGCACATGACAGAGCGACAATAACGAGCGGAAATGTGGGCTCTCAGCACTTTAGAAATAATAAAGCCACTGCTGGCCACACTGGGCTCTGGATGTTTTCTTTATCTTCCACGACCAGGGGATGGGCCGATATAATACGACGTGATATCGCGCAGCCACCAAACGTACAAACAAGCGGAACAAAAAAAAGGCCCCGAAAAGCTCAAAGAAAAATAGACAATAGCCCCCCCGTATAAATATTGGAAATGTGAGAGATCTTTTACTTCTTTTCTATTATCCTCTGCCATTTTTGGGATTGTGCTCCTTCTCTTCCTGTGCTGAACAAATCAGTGTCCAACATTTAGTCCTATGGGCTTCTCGCCACGTCTATATCTATCTGCAGTTTAATTCCATCTAGACAGGCAGCCTTTTTCTTTTTTTTTATTGTATTATAACACCGCCATTGATGGGGGCCGGGTTTTTATTGTTCGCCATTAACCCTCATCTGACCTTTCCGCCGTTTTTGTGATCTGTGGAAAAGCAAAAGGAAATCTTTTTTTTAGTTTAGTTTATTCCTCTTCTTCTTCTTCTTCATTTCGATTGTTATTGTTGTTGTTCCCCCTCGAGATAGAGAGAGAGAACTGGGAGATATACAGAGTTTCAACATGGCCGGCAGTGATATTACGTGTTCACATGTATACAAGTACCTGGCTAGCGGGCATTATAATAGATTGTCGTTCTCCATCATTCTCCATCAAAGGCTTTTCAAACTAAACAAAGTCTAACGTGTAACTGTACGCACAGCAGATCTACCGGGTGTAACTCCTCCGCTCTCCTGACGGTCGGTGCGGATGGGGAAAAAAGAGCTTCTCATGCGCGGCAGTAGACGAGAATCATACGAGGCTAATAACAAATACGCAGTCAAATGATGATGGCCAGTTCTTGTTGCGCGGCGTCGCCTTGGATTACAAGAAAGTGAACTGGTGCTGCTGCTCAGCACAGCCGCCCATAGGGCTGAGCCAGCAGCAGCAGCAGCAGCTCCTATTTCTTATTTTTGGAAGGTTATTCCCTCCTTGGAGCAGACTCTTCTTCTTCTTTTTATTAAGAGACTAGGAGGTAGAGACGCGCGGCGAATGTCAAAAGAAACTTACAAGACCAGAAGGGAATATAATGAAGAAGAAGAAGAAAAAACAATCAGCGCCGACCAATCTGTTTGGCTGTGCGCATCCATCACTAATTAAAATCATCATACCAAGAAAATAAAGCAATAAGTATACTACGAGAGTTAAGAATATCATCAAGGGGCACAGGCACACATATGCGCCGGGTAGTCAAGGGACCTTTTTTTCACTTATTGGGGGGCCCCCCCTCTATTCATCCTAAATTAACAACCATATAGTAGAGGAAAGGAGAGCTCACATCATTCTCGGAGCTCAGCAGTCACACATCTTTAGAGAATTTTGTGTGCGATCGTTATCCGACGTTTTCTTCTTTTGTATACCTTCAAATTGAGATTATAACCGGAAATTTATTTTTTAAGTATGGACTAAGTTTTGAGAAAATTTTGATTTTCCTGCTGCTGTCTCTATCTCGTCTGATTTGCTTCGCTTTCCATCGTCGTCTTATTATCGAAGGCAGTCAGCCAGTCAAAAAGAGAACCCAAAACTATTTAGAGTCTCGGAGATTTCTTCATGCTGAGACTAAATACTTGTTCGGTGCTGTGCTGGATGCCACGTAGGTACTACATGGTGAGATGGCGGCCGGGTTATATTGCGGCGCTGGGCCCTGGCTGGACTGCGGGCGACAGACCACCGCATCGAGCGGCAAAAAGCTAATAGGGCGCCCTTTATAATATGGGGGGGGGGGAAAGAAAATAAGGAATAGTTTTAACTTTTTTTTCTTGGTCGAGGTTTTTTTTGAAGGATGGAATGTCCGGTTGTTTCTATTTTTTTTGTTGTGTGTGTCCCTTTCACTGTCGTGCCGGCCTCGTCCTCCACCGAAAACATTCGCCTTCAAAGTTCTCAAAAGTCCACGCCAATCGTCGCTTCTCAGAAAGTGAATGATTTACTCGCGTTCCCCTTCGTATTTTTTCCCCTCTGTTGTTGCTACAATTCCTTTTGATCAAAAAACGGGGTAAAGAAAAAGGGGGATCTATGACACATGTTTTTTGGTGGCCTTTTCTCATGATTTTTTGAAGAGTTTAATAAATAGGAAAGAAAAAAGAGCCGCAAAGGGGAGAAACGCATTGTAAACTGCTGAGCATATGTGGAGGGTTATATTTATATGAGATGGTGCGCACACCTGTGAAGTGCTGGGATTCATGGCGAGGGGTAGTGCGTATCGAAAAGGGGCCTATCAGCATCATCAATTGCCCAGTTGCTGCTTTTTTCTTTCATCTTGTTGCACCGGATGGCTCGATCGTTTCCCCCCAACACTCTTCTGCCAAGGAAAAGTTGAAGTGTGTCCGTCCGTCCTACCCAATTGTGGCCAATGTTGGACACACGGCGCAGAGATGGATGGATCTACTACCCCGGAAAAAGATATCTAAAGGGGGGAGGATGAAAAGGAAGAAATAAAAATAAAGGATTATTATATGCTGCTACATGGCATCTATACACTACACAGAGATTTACAAAGAAAAAACCAATGGAGGTGAGCTGCTGCTGCTGGCTGCACTTGTTTACCCCTCCGACGTATTTCTTTTGGGGGTCTGACCCGTGTGTGTGTGTCTGTGTGTATACAAGGGAAACACAAGAGAACAACACGACAGACACACAAAAGGGAGGACGGAGGGAAAAACTAGTGAAAAGAAATTGGTACCAGAAGAAGAAGGAGACTTTTTTCTTCTTCTTCTTCTTTTTCTCGAGACGTACACACATGATGGGTGTAGCGATGGGGGGTTATCTTTTCTACATTTATTCGTCCATGGACGACGTGTAGTCGAGCTATAGAGAGATATACATAAAACCGTGTACTGTGTTTTCTTTTTCTCTCTCTCTCTTCGTGGTTGTTGTTATTATTATTATTATTATTTCCAGTGGGGAGACGAGCGAACCTTTAGGGCAGGAAAACATTATAATAAGCCAAGTCTCTCCCCCCCAGAAAAAAAACATGGAAGAAAACCAAAGAGATGGACTGTGGGGTTGAACACATCATATAAGAGTATAAGTGCGGGGTAACTAACACACACACACATGGACCCTGATGATGGCAGTCTGTGCTGGTCTCTCCCAATTTCCTTGACAACCGCAACGAGAAAAAAGAAGAAAATCTGGGGCCTGAAAATGTAAGGGAAGTTTAGTTCAGGGAGGGGTCAAGTCAGCCCAGGCAAAAAAGGCAGAAAAAGAAAAAGAAGAAGGGATCGAATAAAGGAGGGACCCTAAAGAAAAAAGAAAAAAAAAGTTACGCGGGGCCAGCAGCAGCCCAGCAGTCACAGGTTACGAATAAATAGGAAAGAGAAAAAGAGCGAGAGACATAAACACAAACGTGCCTTATAGACTGCGGGGCCGTCTATAGAAAAAAAGAAAAAGAAATGAGCCAGGGAGTCCTTTAACGCTCCGGGGTTGTGGTGGGCTTGCGTTGCTTGTTAGTTAGTTAGTTGTTATAGACTGGCATGAGCGAGACCCAACAGCACAAGAAGAAGAAGAAGGGCATCAACAGCAGCAGCAGCCCAGGAGAAATGCACAACAAGAGAGAAGATAGAAAGAGGAGGAGGATGGAAAAAAAGGGGGAGGTTTCTTATCGTGTGGAGAGAGAGAGAAAGAGCAAAAAGCCCCGGCCCCCAGTGTATATGTGAGAGAGTTCAAAGGAATAGAAGAAGAAAAGCTGGCCGGCTTTGCTTTAGACACGAAAAACCCACAAGTCTACAAGCCAGGAGGTTCAGTATTCAGTTCGATTCGAGCGAGGCATGACCTTTGGACGTGTTGTGGTCGTGGGCTCCTAGTTTCAGTCATCTGTGAGGTGCTCCTGCTCCTACCATAAGAAGAAAAGAGATCTATCCTCTATATTTTAGTTTGATGAAGTGCATCGACGACACATTTCTTACCTCCGGTTGGGTTTCCAGGACAAGTGAGCAGCAGCGACGGCCATAAAACATTGGGACAAGGATCCGTAAAGGGGCGGCCGCGACAGCAGCAGCCACAATCAGGTGATGGACGAAACGTGCTAAAAGTCTGATATGCTGGTCGTCTCGATTGTGTCGTCGTCGTCGTCTCTTGCTCCTATCGTAAAAAGAAAAAATCGTGGACGACCTCCCCTTTCGCTCCTTAAGGCGCTTGTTCACTCATGTCGAAAATCTAACAAGGGCGCTAGAAAGAAAACGTGAAAACAGAGCTATAGGAGTCAGAGAGACAGAGAGAGAGGGAAGCTTTTTTTGAACAACAGCCGGGCAGTGCATTCGTGTGCAAGTGAGTGACGCGACATTGTCGATGAACAGTGGAGGCTGCTGCAGCTAGCCCATCTTCGTGAGACAGAAGCTCACTCGCACTTTGATCACGTCCATCCGCATTGTCTGAGCTGACTAGACAACTGACTAGAGTGGCATCTCCTCCTTCTTAAATAATAATAATAATAAGAGTAACCAGTTGGGTGGCCTCGTCGTCACTAAGATCCAAAGAGAAAGAAACGCCACATTTCGTGTCTCATTCTGTGTGTCCGGGTATGTCCTCTGCTCCGCTCGTTATTTGTTCTCCCTTCCAATCTCGACTCTTTTATTCTTTTCCAGCTAGAAGGGGGTATCGTTTTTCATTCCCGCGTTGAGCAACGTGAGCGCAATGTCGTGTTACAATTCCTCCCATTTCACGATACTTGAAACTTTTCCATTTCTTCTTTTCCCTGGAAAAAAGCTGTCGACTGACTTTTGCTTTTCTTTTGTTTCGTGTTGAATCGATAAAAACAGGACGGCCATGTCGCCGATCGTAGCCGAATCGGTGCCAGTCTCTTCCGAGCGCTGGGCCAGCATGCTCAAGCAGCCGTGCTTCAACTCTTCGCTGGCCTGTGACGACAACGACGACTCGCATTCAGCCGAGTCCAGTGAAGTCGACGATGACGACGTCGGATGCTGCACAGACGACGACGCCATGGTCCGCCACCATCACCGTGATTCCCCGTCGCCGGACCACCACCACCACCGCACCGTCTGGTCGTTTAGCGTCCTGAGGCACAAACTGCAGGGATTGCGTCACAACGCCCATCAGCTGACGACGGGCGGCAGCAGCAGCAGCAGCAGCAAGCGTCGCTCGCTCTCCTTCAGCAGCGGCTCGTCGTCGTCGAAATCGGGCGGATCGACCACGAAGAGAGGCGGGCGGGCGGGCCGGGCGGATGGGCACGAGAGTCGTGAGTCACGCGGTTTGGGCCGCATCCGGCGCTCCATTAGCGTCCACGACAAGAGTCGCTTCACCGTCTACTCCGGCGGCAGCGCCGGTAAATTCAACATGAAATTGAATTCGTCGCATTGCAGTTCCCGCGACGTGGGCGTCGGCGTGTCCAGTGACGACGAGGGCGACGACGACGACGACGACTGCGGTGGATTCACGTCCAATCGACTCACTTTCACCCGGGTGGGCAGTTTGCGCGGCAAATTGACCACGTCCGCACCGGCCGCCAAAAGCGTCGAGTGTCTCAAATCTTCTCTGCTGGCCACCAACTCCAAATCGGCGTCGCCAGCTGGTCCGGCCAAGAGCGACTCGGCTCCTGGCGGCGGATGGCGTCGCCAAATTCGTTCTGTCCTCATTCACGCCGCACCGTGGGAGAAACGACGCCGTCGACGCAGTGGCTCTAAACACGAACAACAAAGCCGCACGACGCCGCCGTCACCGCAGCTCAGTCCCAGGGTCCCACCATTGCCGCCTCGCCCCCCAAATCAACAACAACAACCGATTCCAACAACCAAAAAGGCGATTCGATCGGGTCTCTGGTTGGCGCACGCCAGTCACGTGACGACAACCCTGGCCAAAAAACTCGGCCTGTCGTCGTCGTCCTCGTCGGCGCCGGTTGACCCTTCGACAGGTGAGCGGAATAGGCGGAAGAGCAGCACCAACACCAACACCAACCACAACAACAACAACCGACTCAGCTCCAGCAAACATTTCGGCTCTTCCGACTCGGCGTTCCTCATCTCCCGTTGCCAGGACGACGGCGGCGGTGAAGGCGTCAGTCGATTGCCGGTGCCCATCCACTTCCGTCCTCCGCCACCTCCGGGCAGCAGCACGGGCGACGACGAAGAGGAAGAGGAGGCCGATCATCCGATTGAGGAGGATGAAGTGGATCTCGGTCAACGGGCTGCTGGCCACAACAACCAGGACGTGTTCCAGTCGCTCGAGCAGCATTTCCAGCAATTTCCCCTGCAGCCACGCACCAGGCGGGCCGTTAGTTTGCACGGCACCCAGGATTTGGCCAGCTTCCAGACCCAGTCGGCCAGCACGTTGCTCCGCCATCAGCGATTAAACAACAAGCCGGCGGTGGGATCCATTGCCGGTTCCAAAACGGCCAATCGAAAGGTTTCCCTAAGTCATGCCCTGTCCCAACCTTTGCTGACGGATCAGCGCTGCCACCACGAAGAGGAGGAGGAAGAAGAAGAAGATGCGGATGAAGAGGACGATGACACAGTTTTCTCGCCAGCTGGACAAGACCAGGTGGACGCCAAGGTGCAGGTACTGAAGGAGGTGGCGGCGGTGGCCAATAGGCCCATAACAGAGACGATGGGCGCCCTCCGCTTGCAGACGAGGCGCATCAGCACCAACCGGGCGGCTTCCGTGCCGGACGACTCGGACAACAAGGAAACGTCGTTTTCGTCTTCGTGCAGCTCGTCGTTGCAGCAGCCGGCCGAGCCGCTGTACTCGTCTACGGATGTGCCACTGCCGAAGCACATCCGCCCGTCGACCTACTCCATCTTCACCGTCACCTTTCAGAAAGGTGGGGCCGGCACCAAGTCCGGCAGCAGGAAAGGCCTGGGCTTCAGCATCGTCGGCGGCGAGGACTCGCCCAAAGGCAAACTGGGCATTTTCGTGAAAACGATTTATCCGGGCGGACAAGCAGCTGAGGAAGCCACTCTGAGAGAAGGTATGCGCGTTGCCCGACCGACCTTGTGTGTCTGACTATAATCACATTTCATTTCAATTCCATCCATCCATCCATCCATCCATCCATCCATCCATCCATCCATCCATCCATCCATCCATCCATCCATCCGTGCGACCCCTCCCTTTTATCAAAAGAATGTTCCACCTACACACAACAACACACATGGACTGGCTGCTCCTTACAGCTGCCACCAAAATGAGAATAACTCAAAGCCCGTCCGAGTCTTGAAAAGTAGTTTTTAGTTTTTCTTCTTCCTGAAAAAAGAACAAAAAAGATGTAAACTTATTATTCGTTCAGAGTAGTATCTCCACCGACATGTGAGGCTATCTGGAGGAGAAAGCTAGACCTTCTCCTACCCTGTTCCATCGTAAACGCCTCCCGACTCTTTATGACGTTTCTCCTTTATTTCTCTTTTTTGGAACGAGACGAAAAGCAGCCGAGGATGAGCCATCAAAAGAGTTCATAAGGTCGTTCACAGGCCCACGAAAACACACACACACGAAATGAAAGTTCTCTCCTTGTTGTGTTTTTTTTTTCTGACCGACAACTCACGCGGTCCGTCCGACGGATGGACGGCAGGGGATTATAAACGTTGTTACATAACCACGGCGAGAGAAACAACTTTTGGGCTCGTGTTTTTCAGAGGCTCGAACAAATATGCCACGCACGGAGGGTTGAAAGTGGCCAAGGATGCGACCCGCGTGATTCACCGCCCTTTAATATCATCACGAGATTTTTTTTTGTTTCTCTCCCCCGCTAGTTTAATTATCACGTGAACCATTTCCTTTTTACCCACCACCAAAAAAAGGAACAAAAGTTTGGGCCTTACCAAGAGCCGCAAAGCAAACACTGTCGTGGATTAAAAAACGCGGCCGAAAAAGTGTTGTAATATCTCATTGGAAAACCAGACAAAAAGAAGTCGGAGTTGGTAAAAGAGTTTGGGGCAATTGATCTTCTATAGACGCCGCCGCTATATCCACACACACCCAGGGGCCGCTCAGGGGGAAATTGCCGTTGCGGCCATCACACAGTTTTTCCTCTCTCTCTCTCTATAGTGCAGTTTAATCGTTTGCCGCCTCATGTTATAGGTGGGGATAAATCAAGGCGATGGAAATTACCCACAAATGGGGTTTAGACCATCAGAGTAGAGGGAGGCGAGGCTACTTAGATGCCGACTTGTGTTGAGTAGCAACAGGTGCACTTCGACTTCTTCTTCTTCTTCTGGCGCCGTCAGAAAAAAAGTTAATACAATTTCGCTTTTCAACAATAGAACTGGGCCCCAATTGGACTCCTCAGACGCCGTACAATAGAATGGGAACAGAAAAGAACAAGTGGACAATTCATTGTTACTAGACCCCAGTAGTATAAGGCTAGTGAAAACCCAGTGAACCCACCACTTATTACATGTACAACTCCGCAGAAAATAGGAGCTTACATGTACTTTTATGTTGGCCCCCAAGATGAAACAGTTCAATGACTGGCTGTAATCAAGAAATACTAACCTTTATTTTATTTTCTTCTTCTTTTGTCTTGCCCAGGTGATGAGATTATTGCCATAAATGGACGAAAAGTCGAGGGTTTGGTCCACGCCGAGGTGGTCTCCTTATTCCGCGAAGTCCGCCGAGGAGCCATCACCATCCAGCTGGGCCGAAAACTGCCCAAAGATCGGGACGGACTCTACATCACGGCCGATCAACTGACCCAATTAGTGGTCGTCCCCAATGGACAACCACAATAATACCAAGACACAGCAATCAAACCTAACGGGAGAAGGAAAAATCCCAGCAACTCTTTTTTATTTCAAAATTGCCATGGCCCCATTTTCTCTCCTTACACGTAGTGTGCGTTCCTCTTTTTTATTTTTTAAAAAAATGTTTGTGCGTGTTTGTGACTTACCAATAATCGATTCGGAGATCTCATCAAGTCGATCAGCAGAGGAAACTCACCAAATCCTCGAGCGATTCACGACTCTTTTTGTACAAAAGAAAAAAAAAATACCTTTACATTATAGACAACGTTAATAAATGGCTTACCAGACATTGTTGTTGCTCTTGTACTCGTTGAGAGGGACTCCGGCAGACCACCCGGAAATAGGAGAAAGGCAACAAAAATACTATGATGATACATAGTATTGGCTTCCAAGCGTTAAAAAACGCTGAGGGAGGGAGAAAAAAAGCGAAACAAATGCATACATCATCCCCTTTTTAAAAAAAGAATTTGGTTGGTGTGTATTCAACGCATTAATGAAGATGAAGGCGGCAGCCGAGAAAGAAGAAAACAGAAAAATAATATTTGAAGAGATGAGTGCAGGGAGAAAGGGGGGGATGGCAAAACATCAAAAGAAATTTCGGTTACTTTAAATGAACTCCAAAAATGATGATGATGTAAAAAAATGGGATTGCTTTTTTTTTTTGTTTTTTACTTTCTATATGGGCCGTTCCTCTGCATTTAACAAGCAAAAATCTAGTCAAAACTAGTGTGTACGCGCAACTCGTGAGAAATGATTCCAGACGCACGAATTCACCTCGACACGAACCGGACAATTTTGTTTTGTGTTTATCTTTTTCTCTCTCGTGGAACGAATTTAATAAATGGCAGGCGGCTTGCGTCAGAAATATTTGAACGCACACATTCATCTCTCTTTTTTTCTCTCTCTCACACACACACGTAATTTTGTAATTGTAATTTTCTCTGATTTTCTCTCCACATCATAGAACTCGTTGACCCAATCATAAGACACTTGAAAAAGCTTCGGTGAACACATCTGGCAAAGAGAGGGAGAAAAAAAAAAGAAAACCGATCAGCATCATTGCAGATGACCAACAAAGGAAATTTCCAACATAATTTCTCGTGTTGTGGTTTTCTTTTCTTACCTTGATGAAGTACTCATGAGATGATTACATTACAACGCAGCGATCTTTTCCTTCGGGGTCCCCCTGTTCAGTTGGCAGAGACAAAGAAGCCAAAAAGAAAAGAAAAAATAAGACAAACGATGAGTTAGATAAGATTTTCCCCTCCGTGTTCGACTAGTCGGCAGCAACTCATAAACATTTGAAGAAGAAAAATACGAAAAAATCTCGTTTCTTTTTTTTTTACCTGCTGATGGTGAAGCTCCTCGGGACCACCCAAGCCGCGATACTCCTCCCTTTGACGGAGAATGGAGGTACTGGTCTGCGCTCGTTTGCTCTCCCGCTGAGCCATTTCCTACGTGGGGCGAAAAACAACTCACAATGTATTTCAACGAATAATGAGATAAATATGGGAGGGCACACACAACTTCGGAAAACAGCTTACCTCTCCGCTGCTGTCGAGCAATTGCGTCACCATTTCTTTGGCCACAAACCATCGCTGCTCCTTCATCACCAGTGTGGAAGGCGGCTCGTGAGCTGTTCCGCTGCCTAAACAGAAAAAAACAACAACTGTAAACAAAACAAAAACCAGCACAACAACGCCTCGATTTCGCACGTTTCGTGCCAAACAAAATACTGACATAACAGCTACATACCTGCCGACCAAACGGACACTGTGCCTCCGGGAGCCACTTTCAATGACCGATGAAATTTGTAAATGGTCTCGGTTTCCTGGGCCTTGTGCACTAACTGCCATCCACTCAACGATACCTCCTGCAAATTGAGAAGACAAATTACAGGTTAAATTACAAAGTGCTGGAGAGAAAACGTTTATACCTTTTCGCTTTTATTGATCAGGCGGATGAATTTGCCCTCAGAATCGACTTCATCGACTTGCACTTCTCCCTTTGCGCTTGAAGAGGTGATAAAATCGGCCAAAGAGTAGGAGGAGGATTCTTCGAGCATGGTCCGCTTGCGTTTCAGAGCGCGTGTCGGCGTGCGGCGGGACGGAGTTCCAGCGCGAGTGCTCTGTGAGGTGGAGGCACCCGCCGTTGGCGTCAATTTCAATCTGTTTAGAAAATAACGCAAGTTGGGTCATGAGTACATCAATCTATTAAATAAGCGTTTCCATGATCTTGTGGTATAATCAACCTACCGGGTTTCTTCGCCTTCAAGGAGCTTACGGTAAGCGGAAATCTCCATGTCGAGTGCCGTACGAATATCCATCAAATCCTGGTATTCTTGCAACTGAATGGCCATTTGTTCGCGAAGGCGGGTGATTTCTCCCTGGCACATGGAAGAGTAAACGGCTGAAGCATCCTGCATAGCTGTTGCGTGCGTTTGGCGTTCGGTTTCCATGTTTCGTTCCATCTCACCAAGGCGGTCCTGGCAAGACAAGAAAAATGTGACTATGCATAACATATGGAGTTAATTAATTCCAGCCATTGCGCGTTTGCTACATACCTTCATGTGAGAGTTGGCCAACTCCAATTCAGACAGTTTAAGGTTGGCGTCCTTCAGACGATTACGAGCTTGAATGAGTTCTTCGTAATGAGCGCCAGCTGCACCTCGTTGCTTTTTGACCTGGTCTTCCAAATCTTCAACCTGTGATAAGCAAGTCAGTATATAGTTGAGGCTATGAAGATAATTAATCCAGACAAACCTTATTCTGATATAGGACTTCGACTTCGTCTCGGCTTTGTTGAATCTGGGATTCGTATTGCTCACGCAGTTCTTGCAATGTGGACTGCAAACGGGCTTGGTATTGTTCTTGAAGGCGTCCGTCAATCTCGCTGATTTCAACTTGCTTGTTGGATCTTACTTCGGTCATCTCTCGCTCGTACATCTGTTGAAAATAAAACACGGAAATGAGGAACAGAGTTTAAAAAATCAACTTTAGATGAATAACCTGTTGTTTAAACGACAGCTCTTCTTTGAGAGTCATGTTCCGATTTTCCAAATCGGTGCGGGCCAGCAATTCCGTCTCGAGTTGTTGTTGTAATTCTGGCACTTGCTTTGCCAACTTGTCCCTCTCAGAGACGGCATCCTGTTATTTTTAAAAATTATATTAATTAGACTCGTGAAGATTAATTGAGACTATGTAAATTACCTTCTTTTCCTCATTGGCTCTGGCCATGTCGCTTCTTAGCTGATGAAGAGACGCATTAAGCTCATTAT
Source organism: Daphnia pulicaria (assembly GCF_021234035.1). Classification (NCBI taxonomy): domain Eukaryota; kingdom Metazoa; phylum Arthropoda; class Branchiopoda; order Diplostraca; family Daphniidae; genus Daphnia; species Daphnia pulicaria. The sequence continues at coordinate 13,844,392 of NC_060920.1, read as the reverse complement.
TACGGGTTTCCAGCTGCTGGACCTTTTTCTCTGCTTGAAGGAGGTCATTTTTGGCTTTGTTGTATCTAGTTAAAAAACAAAAATTTAATAAGCATTCAATAAAATAAAATTTGACAAATTTTATGAGGATCCAAATTTAAAAAAACAAAAAAAGGACACGTTTCTTAACGGACAAGGGAGTGGCGAAACAAGACCCCAGCGGAAAGGCTCTCCCTCGGTGAGTTTCACCCTCTCAAAGAAGAACAAGCACGCCCCCCTGGTCTATTCAAAAGTTAACACAAGTGACGCCACCAAAAGCTTTCTACCAAACACTGTTATTGCCTGAGGGTTAGTGGCCGTTCCCTATGTAAACGGGTCTCGTCTTTCACAAAGTTAGGTAAATAATGACATCCCAACAGAATAAACGATCGTGTAAGAAGAGACAGACAGAGAGAAAATGTGAAATTAACCGAATTTCCCTCCACCTTACAACGTGTAGTTAAACTGCACAACGCGGGAAAGAAAATCCAGCAAACCAACACAACCATTTCTCTTCTCTATGCTTAATATAAAACCCTACAGAGTGAAGTCTATGGGAATACTTTTCGGTTTTCTCTGCCTTGGGGGCTAAAAGTAGAGAACGCGTTAAACGCCTAGGTTTTCCCAAGCCTGGAAAAAGAGTTGATGTGTTATAAGGGTGCAAACCTATAACTACATAAACCAACCCACTCGAAAAGCTGTTTACAAATCGCTAGAGCTGATCATCACAACAAAACAATACCATTCCCCTTGCACATTGAAATGCAGTTTCAAGTGCAAATACGAAAAGCTGAAATCCATTTTTGATAAAAAACTTATCATATCCAATGTCAAATATCACTTGAGATACCAATAAAGATAATGTCCCATGTTAAACAATTCATGTTGTCTATAATCTAACAAGAAACACATTCCAATGTAAAATCGAGAACAACTCATAAAACTTTACTTACTTTGGAGTCAATTCTCCCAACTCAGCTCTTGCCCGTCCTGCTTCAAGCTGAAGTCTTGCCTTTTCTTTGGCTGTTTCATCCAAGAGTTGACGGGTGTCTGAAAGTTCTTTTTCGTATGAACCTCTCACAGAAGTCACCTCCCTAGAAATGGTGTCTTGTGTGGTGGTGATCTGAAGAGTCAAGCGGTTGTTTTCAGACTCTAATTGGCGAACTCGGTCGATGTAGTTGGCAAGACGATCGTTCAAGTTTTGCAGTTCGACTTTCTCCTGAAGGCGCGTTAAACGTGTTGGGCTGAGAGGTGAGCTTCGTGATTGGGAAGCCGAGCTGGATGCTTGCGAGCTAGATGCCGGTGTTTTTTTACTTCTTGTAGACATTTTGAAATTCCAGTAAGTCTTGTTTAATTCAAACGAGTGCTTGTCAGTGCAAAGTACAGATTAGAGAAACACACTATTCAAAAAATTCTAGGGTTTCAAACCGACACACCCTTACAAGTTAAAAAGCAAGCGGGGTATGAAACTGTAGGCGCATATGGAGAAAAAAATGGCGTCCGACAACATTGCCAGATTCACGCTCTGTTTATATTACCCCACCCCAACGCCGCTTCCATTCCCCCCTACACAGTTCACACCCGTTTACATTCCTTCGTTTTTACTCTTTTTTTTATGTTGAAATGCAGTCTATTCAGAGTCGTGAATCAGTCACGCAATTCAAAAATTGCAAACGAGCATTTTATAATTACACAAATTGCGTTCTAGACGAAATAATTAATGAAATACCAGATGGCATTGCATACGAGATGCCATCTGAAACGAGTGGGCAAACAGTCATATACGATGACGTAAATCTATGAAGGAAAATGGTTCGACATTTTTTTATTCAGAGAGTCTGACGTCAGATCAAACGTCAGCCCACGCATATTGGGGGCAGGTGTGAAAGACGATACTACCAGCCGGAAGTCGGTCATGCAGGCGACGGCGCCGTTCGACCCTGGCATATTCTGCTGTTGCTTCTGAAATGTGTGGGCATGAAAGATATTGATCGTCCTCAAAAGGCAAAGTCGTCCTGCGCCGATGGCTCTGACGTACTCTAAGACAAGTCCTCGCTCATTGGTCAACTAGAAGAAGGTAAAGGTTCCCCTTTTATTTTGCCTGTGGACCTTCTCCATTTTAATTCTTTGGCACACGTCCTCCAAGTTGTATAGCCCATCTCCTCAGGTGTTTATATTCCATTTGTGTGTGTGTTGTTTTCTCCTTGGAAGGGAGGGAGGATTATAACGGGAAATCTCCGGCATTGTGTGTGGAGAGTCAGTCATCATGGAGAGATACGCCAATGTAGTCGTCGCTGTGATCGCTTTGTTGTGTTGTCTCCAACCATTTTCCGAAGCCAAAAGCTTGAAAACTCAACTGGAAATTGACGAACGACAATTGTTGAACGTATTGCCATCCTGGCTGGAACGACTTCGAAATAATTTGCCATCCAGCCTGACCGGAAGGGTAAAACCTTTGGTATTATTTGAGTTGATGTCGATTAAGTATTTCTTAGCCACAAATTATTTCATCACACACATATGTCGTGTCGTCTGTTTATTTTTTTTTGTAGAGTGTGTCACCGGATGTGTCAATCCGGAAACCGGCCGAGGTTTTGAACTGGCCCTCGATTGAGTTGGACGTAGGCCAAATCACCGGCGTGGCTGTTGACGAAAAATCAAACCCCGTTATTCTACACCGCGGAAATGTCAAATGGGATGGCGGGTAAGATTCAAAACCTCCCTATAATAGATCAAATGTGGAATTTTAAAAAATTCTTGGAATAATTCAAACAACATGTCAAAGTCCTAACCAAGGCCATCAATAATGTTTGAAGCATTTGACGCTCTAGGGGGTTCTTCTTCTTCCAAAAAGGAAAACATGTCCCTGTTTTGGATTAAACCACAAATTTGATTTTTAGAATTGTTATTGTGGTTAAATTGTTTTGCGGTGGCCGCCATGTTTGATGACGACTTTAATTCATTTTTATTCCACCGCAGTTCTTTCAACAGCGCCGGACATTACGCCAAGGTTGAAGACGGGCCGATCAAAAATGACACGATCGTTACTTTGGATGCTGCCACTGGCTCGCTGGTCGACCATTGGGGTTCAAACTTGTTTTACATGCCCCACGGACTGGAAGTGGATGCTGAGGGCAATACATGGGTCACCGACGTGGCATTACACCAAGTTTTCAAAGTAATAATAATCGTGTTCATTATAGTTTTTACTATGTGATTGACGGCCACCTTAGGCTGGGTAATCGTACCATCTATTTTGACACGTTGCCATTTTCTGTCCGCGTCCATTTTAGTTCCCCAAAGGAAGTCGGGTGCCAAGTCTGACGCTGGGCGAAGCTTTCGTGCCCGGATCGGACGAGAAACACTTTTGCAAGCCGACAGACGTGGCCGTCTCATCGTCGGGCATCTTCTTCGTGTCAGACGGTTATTGCAACAAGAGGATCATGAAGTTCGACCCGACTGGCCGCCTGTTGGACGTCTACACGGGCGCGTTCAACATCGTGCACAGCGTGACGCTGATGGAGGAAAAAGACGCTCTCTGCGTGGCCGATCGTGAACATTCCCGCATCGTCTGCATCCACGCCGGCCTCAAACAAGGACCTGGCCAGCCCACATTCGGATCTCCTTACGGCTCGGCTGGTCACAAAGGCAAAAATGTTGGCCGAGTCTTCGCCGTCGCTGCCAAAGGTACCGAAATAAAACCGCCGGTCAAAACTAGCACGCGTGCAAAAGAAAAAACACGACGGCGTTAAAGACCCAGACGCTCGTGAAATATCCACATGCTGATGGGCATTTTTTCTCTTTCTGTGTCGCAGGCCAGCAGCTCTACGCCGTTTTCGGATCCATTTTCCTGGGCATGTCTGACGGCAAGACATTCGACTTGGATAGTCTGAACACCTTGTCTCGCTGGACTCCTTCCAATGTACGTCCTGTGTATATCTTTCATCGTTTCGGTTCCAAAATTATTCATCGTGTCGCTTTTGACTTGATTCAATTATTGTTTTTTTCTTTTCTTACTGTTTATCCAGGGATTTGGCAGTCCTCACGATGTCGCCGTGTCTCGGGACGGTGAGGCTCTCTACGTCGTTCAAATCGGTCCCAACAGCATCCACAAATTCGCCCTCGAATGAAGCACACATTTTTGATTATACATTCCTCGATTAAAAAAGAGACACGAACCTTCTCTGATGTATCGAATCAGAGTTTCAAATTATATTGCACGGTAAAAAAAAGGTATACAAATTATGTAAAACAATATGATGTTGACGTTGAAAGATTAACAATTCCCCGCCGTTTGATGTTGTCGACAACACGAAATCGTGAATTTTTTATTCTTTTAATTTTTGTGATTCTCAATTAAACGTTACACCGTCGTTTACAGTTTCAAAAGAATTTTTTTTTAACAAACCAAATTCTGTTTTGGGTGCAGCGAGTCTCCATCTTGAATGATTCAACTAAAATTGTTTCCATAATTAATTTTTTTTTTAAGACAGTGGCGATCGCGGGCGTGAAAAAAGAAAGAAAAGGAGTAAACAAATATTCAAAAGGGGAAAAGGAAATTTCTAATTAGAAACGAGCAGAACACACAGAGCAGAGAATTTCATATGAAACAAAGATTCAACACGGTCTAGCCAGCCAGGACAAATAATCGAAGCGCAACCTTTAGCGGTGAATTATACAACATTTACTGGTGATATTTTCGCTATAGTGATGTCATTCATTTTCCAGTAGTTGGAGTATTTACCGAAAGGTGCGCCCGCCTAACCGATGTCCAGACACTTTGGTTGTGCTAGCTTACTGCCACGTATTCATTCATTAAAGAAAGAATTCAATTAAACGCAGACGAGCCAAGGAAAGAGAAGTATAAGGTGATTTCAACACTAAAAACAGCAATCGAAAAAGTCAAAAAAAAAGTCTACAGAACTGATAGGTAATAATAATAATAATTAATTACATCAGGATTTGACCAATCACTACCAATACCAAAGAACGAATTTTCATTATGTAAGAAAAACGGGCAAATGTTATACTGGGAGGGAAGATGATGAATGAATGGTCTGTGCATAGATGGGTACTGTCCTTTTAACACACAACTAAAATGGACCTACAAACAACAACGGGAGAACGGACCATATGTTTTTAGTGTTTTTTCCTTCTTTTGCTTAGTTTAAGATGTACAAAATTCAATCAAGTCTAAATAATTTGATGTTGTCGAAAAGTAAAATGGCAAACCGACAATAGAAGGGACGAACCGGCCCATAAAATCCCAAAAGGAAAAATGAAACAACAAGGCGTCGTAGGCGGAGAGTTATTTTTAAAAAAAGGCTTTCCCAGCATGTCCGTGTTTAGAATTGGATCATGAGCAAAGCCAAAATGCCGGAGAGAACGACGCCCAGCTGTTGTTGCAGCCCTCCTGAGCTTTGGTTGCAATAATTTGAATCGCAGTTGCAAATTTCCTGTTGAAACGAGAGGCAACAAAAAGGAATAACGCATATAATTGAATGATGATTCAGGCGATGACTCGTCGATGGACATACCTTTGTGATGGCTTTTGAGGTTTCGTTGACGCAGGTGCCCGTGATGCTGGACGTGTTGGCAGCGCAGTTGCGGTAGAAGAAATCTAATCGACCTGTCACAACACCCAGCCGCAAACAGTCGTGAATTATTGTCGTTGTCGGGTATAATAATATTCAAAGAGAGAAATCGTCGACCAGCCCAACAAACAATCGCCCCATAAAAAAAGTCGACTGTGGGAGAAGACAATAAGGAAATAAATTTACCATTTTTATCGAAGACGGTCACCGTTTCGCAGCCCGTCTCGCAGCTATGCGTCCGAACCGACTCGCTGAAATTCTTGCGAGTGCAGACATCCACGCGATCTTGTGTGCCAATTCATTTTTATTACATTCGTTAATAATTCCGAAATAGAAAATGAGAAACACTTACTGGAATCGGCCGGCGACCAGCTGCAGACGTAGCACTGAACGCCCTCCACTTCCATTTTGAAATAACAACAAAAACATTACATTAAGAATTGGCCTTTCTATGACTGTACATCTGTTGTTTTGCCAAGCCCTTGGCTCAGTTATTGGACGTTTAGATGGGTGCGCAACACAAACATTCGGTAACTCTCGACTGCCGACGACTTTTAGTGAATCAACAAAAATTCGTTTGTTATCTATTTCCAGTCGCAATTGATGGCATGTACACGCATATTACCTACCGCAGAGAGACTGGCAACGATGAGCTACTGTAGTCTCTAATCCTTTAAAGCGCGTTACATCTCTTTGGAAGTTGTTCAAAAACAACAACATTTCCCTTGTTGTTTTTAGTTTTTACTACCGGTCGGAGATGGTAGGCAAACAACTCGAAGACGCGATGAAATCACGGCGGTTTCTGTCTGTGTGGTGGGTTATTCGTTTTCCTCCGCATTCCGCCGTTTTCTCATTTGAATTGGAAATCGACCAATGTCTAGAAATTCTTGGGATGGTTCCAGAAAACAAACTCATCTCCGGTTCGTTTCTTCCTTTGTGTGTCTGTGTATGTTTGCGTCATTTCTTTTTTTGTTTTTTTGTCATCAACATGGAAAGCATCTCATTACACTTGTATAATAATGCGCTGCGCCTGTCGTTTTCTCCCGTTTGTCACCCAGACTCTCTCTCTTGTCTCAATCCCGAAAATGTTTCACGCCGTGCAACACCGTCGGTCGTAATCGCTTTTTAATCCGCCCTCATTTTCTTCTTCTTCTTCTTGCAATTTAAATTTCATTTACGACCCAGTGAGTCAATAATAATCTCGTTCCCCCCTCAACACAAAACTGGTTATTCCCCCCAGGATTTTGAAAAAAGAAAAACGAGTTTTCCCACACCTTTGTCCTTTTTAGAGTTTATAGATAATATTATTCCTCTCCCGTAAGATGTTATTCTTTTGGCTCGTTAACGTTCCTCTCTGTACATTCAAAAAACACAAGAGTGAACACTGAACCCGCTTGTTATAAGGCGGGAGGGTTAGTACGACGTCCCGGCTGTGGCAGCATATGAATATTATTAAAGGAATATGAAATTTCCCTAGTATAACATATTTTCCCCCCATTTCATCTCTGCTGGCGCGATGGATTGTGTGGGGAGAATATTATAAGAAAGGCAATTTCTGGCTGCGTGACTGACGGCATCAGCCACCGCGAGATGACCGTGTAAGAGCGGCAATCGTCAACGGACGGGCGGCACAAAAAAAGAGGCGCGTGATGGATCGGGAGGCGCATCGATCCACCCCGAAGAATGAAGAAGAAATCAGACGCGGATTGGCCAGCCGCCAGTTATTCACTTGGCAAAATCAGACGGCCATATGTACACATACGCAACTTTTGGCAACAGGGGTGGAAGAGGAAAACTTGGCCCAATCGGTGGCCATCCATTAGACAAGATGGAAAATGATGCGTTTAACTGCATTTATCCCTGCCTTAATACGTTAATCGTCTGTAGACACAGACACAAGGGCGGTGCCCCCCTCCAATACATGTTTTCTATATAATGTATACACAATTTCTGATGATATAACGTTACCTGTTTGGAGGGTGGAGAGACAAAAGAAACCGACCAGGACCACCGTCGTCACGGGCAGGAGGAACCAGTTGGATGAGGGTCGTCCCAACATGTCGGCGTCGATTTCTTTCTTCTTCTTCTTCTTCAACAAAGTGATTGATGAAGATAACCGGATTTGGCCTTTTGTCTTCTTCTAATCAGCAAATCCAAATGTCGCCAAAGAAACAACAACAACAACAACCAACAACAACAGCGATTGGAGATGGGCGCTCCTTAATATCCTGGAATGTGTAGAACAGAAAATGTCGTCAAGTCAAAGAAGAAGAAGAAATTAACTGATCCAGTCGAGTCAATCACTAAACCTTGTGTGTGTGTACATACAAAGCCGAGTCTCAACTTGTATTTGTACTACAACAATCCCTCCGCTTGGTGGGGTTTATTCTTTTTTCCCCTCCCGTTGTTGGCTTGTCGATCTAATAGTGTACACTGTGCCACTGCTGCTGCTGCTGCCTGGCATGCCAACAAACAAAAACCACACACGGGAGGAAAACGGGTTGGCAAGTGGACGCGCCCGCGCGTTCCGCATCGCGGGATTTTTTCGCGTCGCTATAAAGGTGGGGCCTCCTCAGCAGAAGGAGGCCGAGTTAAATTTAAAAACTCTAGCTCCTAGCTCCTTGCGCTGTTTTTTTGTATTTTTCCATGTCGTTCCAGACATGAGGGGGGGGGGGGTAACAAATCAACGGGAAGAAGTTTATTCTATCCCGTATATTTGCCCGGCTATAGTATATACATTACAGTCCAGTATGTGTGCTGTGTACATGTATGCATGGCGTGTTATGGGCACTGCAACCCCCCCCCCCCCCTTTCTGCTATATAGGACACGCAGCTTTATCCGTATTATAGACAGTACTACTAGGCTGGGCATCTAAGCTTACGGAGAGATGGTAATCAGGATACATGGACTCGGTGACGTTGGGCTCCATCGATTGGCCTTCATTACGGCATTTGTGTACTCACACACAGACGAGGCATCAGTCAGAGGTTACTTTTTTATTTTTACAGGGGCTTCACGATTCTCTCTTCGTTTTCTTCTCTTTTTTCACCCCCGTCGAAATGCGACGATCCTTCAATGTCCGTGTTAGGAGCCCCTCCGTGTTTTCAAGTTTCTCTTTTCCCCTTGGCCGACACAAGGAGTGAGACGGAGCCGATAGAACCTTGGCAGCCCCACCCTCGGGAGAAAATGAAAAAAAAAGGTTTGACGAGAGATTGTAAACCCCCAATAGACAAGGCAAGCCCCGGTCAAGAGGGATCGCAGGAGAGGCCGCATAAGGTGGTGGTGAAGGAGAGAAGCAGCAAAGTCCAGGTACGTACGACGACGGTGACGTGATGGCGCACTACACTTGAAGACATGTGATGTATGAGCTGCTCTGTGTGCATACGGTATACATTTCTCTCTTCTCCTCGTTCGGTCTGGGTCTCGATGACGGGCAAATCCCGCAAGCCCCGACACAACACCCCCAGCCCCAAAAGAAGAGAAGATTTCTCGTTGGTTCCATAATGTTGCGCCATCTCTTTATTTTTCATTCGAATAATAGTAAACGTAGGCATCATTTGTGGATAGTCTTCCTCGTGAAGTTGAACACGAGAAAGGGAATCAAAAGGTGCAGAAGAAGAAGAATATAAGGAGAGAAGATCTGTTTTTAATGAAGCACTTTGACAAGCTGCTGAGCCGCACCGCACGCGCGTCTCTCGCCGTCCCCCCCAGTCCGTCCCGTCGGTTTTTTCCTTTTTTTACACCGCGGCCGTCAAGTCGAAGCCCAAAAAAAATGTTGATGGCCTTTTGTCTTGGGGCTCTTATTCGTGTGTCGGGGGGTATGTCTCCTGAATGTATAATAACCCACCCACTCCTACAATCGCATAATAACTAGAAGGAAATGTTGGGAAACGGGCCACCTTCCACCTGTGTGTAGTGCTGGGCCACAGCAACGCCGAGTGAGACGACCAAAAAGAAGAAAAAGAGAATGGCGCATTGAAACGCAAAGAGAAATGACGGCCGCCACCCCGCCGAGATGGGCGAATGGTAAAATGCAGCGCAACAAGACGACGACAAACGGCCGTTTCTTCTTCTCCTCGCCATTGTCCGCGCGGAGAATCACATTCCGTCCATCCGCTTCTTTTGTCCGACAGAGTTCGTGGAACTGCCACACAGCCGAGGAAAATTGAATTTTTAAAAGAAGAAGAAGAAGACGCAATTTAACGGCATGGCGACACGAGAGAGATTCGACCAAATGGTCGTCGTACAGCGCCCGTCGTTGTTTGATCTTTCAATTTCCAATCGTAAATCGTTTCATTTCATCCAGCGAATATAATCATGGCTGCTGTCCACTGCGGTTGATTATTAGAGGACGTTCAACTCGACGCTGCGTTGCGTGAGTTATTATTTCTCTTGATGGAATAAACTTGTGGCGCGTGTTGGAATTGGAATGATAACAAATTGTTATTAGATGAGTTTCCTTCGTTTCCCCACACTACCACACACCCCCACACTGGATTGTGGCGACTTTCAGATGACTCATGGAAGTTATGAGACAACATGACCGACGAGGCGTGGGCGCAACCGCCGTCGGGATTCAAACGGTATCCATATCTATTAATATCCATCCGGATGAGAAACGGAAGAGGCCAAAAATATCAATTTTCTTTCGCTGCGAAGTTTTCCCGCAAAAGAAAATAATTATACTCGTCTCGTTTCGGGTGCGTGACGACGAACGTGTCGGAATGCGCCCACGCACTACATATGCGACACTTTTGGCGCTCAATTCAAAGTTGCGCGAAAATTTGTCGTCCCTCATCTCCGGCTCCCATCGCAGCGGCTACCGGTTCTTTCGGCCATGACTATGTATAGCCGTGCCATCAGGGGGAAACCTAAATTACACGCAACCCGTAAGGTAATATAATCCACTTTAATCCCGAAAAAATTCCGTGCCGTCATCCGCTAAAAAAGGAGGAAAAAACATAAACGCGCGAACTTTGAAACGCGCGGACCGGAGATTTTCCAATTCCTTTTTTTAAATAAATAAAAAGAGGGGATGGGATTAAATTCAACCGGACGTCGAATATCAACGGCTCATCACACACATGAAGCGCTACATTAAAAGAGGAGCAAAGTCCCGCCGCTGCTGTTGGCACACGGCAATTGAGCGCGCGGCATAACCGACCAGCCCCGAAAATGTCGGTAAAGAGGCGACCGCCCCCCTCTCCCAACGGGGGTATAGGTATATAGGTGCTCGCCCTTCAACTGCTGTAAAATTCACTTCCCATCGCATTCAAAAATTGGGCCCAAGTAACCCAAAAGAAAAAGAAAAAGGAAATGTCTTGTTTCTTTTTGTTTAAATATTCCCTTTTCTATGTGCCGTGTAGTATGACATGTAGGAAGAAATGTTTCATCCGCTCCTTTTGCACTTTTACTCCGTGGGAACTGTGCCGGGTTTTTCTCCTTCTGTTTTTTGTCTTTTTTCTGTGTACCATTGCGGGAGTCGGTTCAACCAGCCATGGAAACCGCACGCCAAGTACAACCTTGGTTGATGTTGTTGGAAGCGTGTGGGTTTGTTGGCACTGGTGAAAAAACCCATCGGAAAAGACCATCAATCAAAAAGTTCCTCTGGCAAACTTTGAATCGAATTAAACGCGGGAAAAATAAAAGCGCTGGGAAATTTATCCCGAATGACATCAGCCTTTAACGCGTGAATATTCAGAGAAAAAAGAAAGAGGTTAAAACTGACCTTTTGGATTTATTTTTCAAATCAAGGATCGGGTGTCGGATGGTTTGGTAATCGATAGTTGAGTATAAATCCTTTAGACAGTGGAACGGACTGCACCAAGACGCAACGTACACGCTAAATATTTAAAAAAAGACGGCCGAGCAAAATGAATAGGAAAGGAGTGGAGGACACTGACTCGACTTGTGTGTGTGAATGATCGCGTCGCTGTGAGCTCACTGAGCGTGGAAAGTTGAAAGAGACGGGACAAAAGTGCTTCGACGACTGCTGATGCCAACAGCCCAGCTAGTCCCGCCGACCTGCTGCACAGCCCAGCAGGGACCACAACAACAACCCACCACCAACAACATCCTCCCCCTTTTTTCTTTACACCCACCCACTCGGGAAAACGAGGAGAGACGAGAAAGAGAAAAAGAAAGAAAAGAAATATAAAAGAGAAATGAATAAGAATGAGGTAAGAAGAAGAAGATAAAGAGAAGGAAGGAACCCTCCCGACCGAACGAATAATATAAAGGTATACGTAGTAGATACGGGGGGGGGGAAAGGTAGGAAGGTTAGCGTCTATTATTAATCGTGATGTACTGTTCAGAGTCAACTCCTCGTAGTACCGGGCGAATGTGTGCACAGGTGAGTGGTTTTTTCATAAGAGAAAGAAAGAACAAGGGAGGGCGAGCATCCGGTCCCCAGCAGCAGCTCGACAGCAGCAACTCAACAGGTTCTTCTTATTTCTTTTCCTTTTTCTTCTTTCTATCTGTGGCCTTTTTAAAAGTATTTTTTTATTTTTCTGATATTCGATTGTTTATTCTCTCCCACCTTTTCTTTTATCACTAAATAAATTTCTCCTTTTTTAAACTTCTTTTTCTTCATTCGTTTCGGTTATTGCCTGCGCTTCGATTCATCATCGTCTCTCATCGGATATGCTCCACCTTTTTCGGTGAACTGCTGGCCGCCGACGACCGGAGAAACTTGTCGAAACTTTGTTTTTTACTTAACGCGCCGTGCCGCTTATCGTTTTTCCTCCATCTCCCTATTCCTTGCCCACCCGATGGTGTACAGGCCTAGACGTTATCATTATTCATCATCCACTTTGCTCGATAATTGATCAACCATTAAGGACGAGACGGGGTGAAATCAACAAAAGTCGGGGAGAAAAACAGCGTCGAAATTTTGATTTCCCGTAGCTTTTCGACTGCTGTGCCGCTTATCGGCCGTGTGCGTCGTCAGCAGATGAGAACCGAAAATGCACCTTAGCCTCGATGAATAATTCAACAGATCCGGCTATTGTTCTTTCATGATGCCATGAGTCCGCGTACTTGGAAAGTATTGACGTGTCGACCGTATATAGATAAGCAGCACACAGCACACTGTACGGTATACTCACTGATGATGGTCGTGCGTCTGATATGCTCACACTTGCATATTATTTCACGATGAGGGGTCGGCAGCAGACATTTTTCTGCCTGTTGTGATTGCCACATTCAAAATAGCCCGCGCCAAATGTATGCGCATCTTAATCATTTATTGTGCATGTCTCTTTTTTTTTATTTTGCTCGGAGCCAACACATCCCAAAACAGTTGATGGAAACGTGTGTAGCAGCAGATGTAACGGGATTTGTTCACAACAATATCACAACAACAACAACCAACATTCACGAAAAAAGAAATGAAAAAAACGCTAGTCCAATCACACACGTATATGATTGGAATTTGGAATAAATCAATGATTATATACGTGTAGACTTATTGTCTGCAAATATGTAAATGAACGTACACACATCAAATGTTTATTGGTAAGGGACTAGCTAGAGTATAGATGCGCTCGCGACGGATACATCGGTTAGTAGTTGCTGGAATGGATGGTGTTTTTATTCATTGTCGCTGGAGCGTGTCAATAATATGCGCGATGGTGACAATACATGAACGACACAGTGGCATTCCATATTTGGGCGTCGTCGTCGATTGTTTCTATATATACTCTACGCGTTTTAGATTTTTAACCATTTTTCTAGTTTTTTATTTTTGCCTTTTGTTGCTGCTGAGAGAGGGTGGGGGCGAAGTCAGTTTTGGGTGTTTGTCGAGTTGTTGCTGTTTTGTTGTGGCTTGTGCGCATTCGGGCTACAATTTTTGAATAATGACACACTGTCAGAAAGAAAGGAATATGAAATCATATAAGTAATAGATTTTTGTGTTTCTTCTTATTTGGGTAGAGGGAGGGGCCATGATGTCACGATGATTTCAGGCTTTTTTTTCGGATGGAGCCAAATGATTGAGGAATTTTACGCCGTGCCAAATAAATCACGTCGAACGGTGCCAATGTGTTGCACAACATCAAAATCGACTGGCCGTGTGGAGTCGAGACTTGAGGAATTTCTCCGGCCATTTTAATGGCGACCGTCGGGGGGAGGGTTGGGCTCGAGGTAGAAACCTAAAACGAGAGAAAACGAGAGAAAAAGGAACATCATCAATCACATTTAAAGCTCATCGTCTTTTATTTTTTGATTCCGTGGATAATAACGTGGGATAATAACAATCAGACACCCATGTGTCGATCGAACAAAAAGCTCAGCACAGCGCCCAGCACAGTTCGTTTTGCTGCCGAGTTGCTGGTCAACCGAAAAACAAAAGAAGCTCAGCTCAGAGTCTCGAATTTTCACACGTCGTCGAGTCCACAACCCGTTACCGGGACGTGTGTTTGACTACAAGGTGCGGCCCGTCGTAAAAGAAAAAAAAAACTATCCAGTTTTAATGATAACCATCACTTGCACGAATAACGTTCGTTGTATATTAGTAGACGCGGGGCCATTACCGGGATAGTCTTCAACATTCAAATGTGGCGAGCGGAGAAAAAAGGAGTTATTCACACCCTGGAAAGGAAATTTTTAAAACATTGGATTATTCTTTGCAAATTCCTCATGGAATAATCCCAATGTTTATTGGGAAATTCTTGAAAAACAAAAGTATAGAACCCCGGAGTGTTGGAAGTCAAATGAAACCAGTTCCTTCCATCCGTCTTCTCGTCCGGAGCGACAAGCACTCGCTCACCAAAACATCCAGGCAGCCCATCACTTGGAGCCAACCGCGACGTACGGCAAAGAAAATCAAAGCCATAAAAAAACTCTTCTCCTTCTTCTTCTTCTTTTGGGTTGTTATATTATCTGTGCCATTGTTTCAGGGGATGAATATAAGACGAGTGATGCCATCAGCAGCACGGCTCTATATATAGCGCCAGTTGACTGGCGAGTGCATCCAACATTGTAACGCTTTTGCTGGGACACCAGATATGGTAGCGGAACTCTCTGGCTGGCTGCAATTGAGAATTCCAATTGCGTGTGAGCGCATCAGCTCCTTTCTCGACGAAACAAAAACAAAATTCGTGATGTGTGTGAGGTCCCCACGATTCTAATCGCAACAGTGTCCAACTCTTTTTTTTCCTTTTGATCTCTCTCACAATGCCAGCAGCTTTCTCCGGCACTGATGTCGACCTGTCGTCACGTCCACTTCACAACCATCCGTCAAGATGGGCCGGGGTGAAAAAAAAGAATGGAATATTTTAAAGAAAGGGAAAACTGCGCGGGACAACAACAACAATCGGTGCTGGAAAAAGGAATCCGAATTTAAAATCAACAAACCACCGAAACTCACCTGCTGATGGATATGATGATTCCGTGGGGAGATGGAATCAAAAACAAAAGAAACGAAAAATAAAGAATTCTTGAAGTTAAATGTGTTGTCCGTGTGTATATTAAGTGGCCAGGGTGGGGTTAAATGAATCGTCTTTTCGGTGTATTTGTTGGCTGGTTATGTAAAGGTGAAAGGTGGGTTGGATTATTATCTCTCTCGCTTTCTCTCTCCTCTCAGAGTGTTGGTGCCGGACGTTGTTGCTCATCGGCGGAACGCGCTGCCGGCGCTCGTCCGCGGCGGGAAGAACGCTTCCGGCGCTTGCCCGGAGTGTGTTCGCTGCTCCAATGGTTGGCGTCGTCAGCCGACTGGAGCAGCTCCTTGTAGTCGCAACTGTGAGACATTCCTGCATTGAAGTAGCACGTCCTCTTCCTGTCGCCATCAACATAAATCAAGTCCCGATTGAAACAGGAAAATAAAATGAAATTTTGTGTGTTTTTTACCTGAATGGAGTCTTTATTAGCTCAGTCGGTTCAGGTGGCGCAGGTTTTTGGGCCAGAACGCGCTTTAAAATGTCAAATATTGTTACGGGTTTCATTGGGTAATCTTCAATCAGTTCAATGTCTGTGTACATATTGGCATCGTCATTCATTTTCTCAGCGCTTCGTTCCACATATGACCTGTCCGGAAATAAGCCAAGGAAATGGACGTGAATTCAACAGGTCGAAATAACAGAGGATAAAATCGATATTGCAATGCTGAGGAACGAACAAATCATTTTAACTAAAATTAGTTTGCACATCCCAGCAGTCCTTCGTTAAAACCTGACGAGCCTCTGACACGTAGCGTATAAACTTTCGTGTTCAAGTTGGAAATTTGCTTTATTCTTATAGATGAGAAACGAAGAGTCGTGCCACTTGTGTCACTTCCCATCCATCGTTCATCGTCGTTCATTATGTCCGTTCGGTTCGTTTGAGACAATTCCGCTACTTGCATAGCCCCGCCCCCCACTCTTTTCACGCCCGTATACAACAGAAATAATAACAGCCCACTTGTAGCGGGAATGTGTCAAAGTCGGACGATGAATCAAACTTGTCCCTACTGATTTCTCTGTGGCGTATGCACGCGCTTCTCACAACACTTCGTGAGAAACGCGATTGGCCTCAATGGACACATTTTCAGCCGAACATTTCCAGCGGGAACCGAGGGCTACATTTAAACTTAAATTTTTTTATGATCGTTTCGTCCATCGTTCACGGGGGAAACAAAAGCAACCTCAAATAGGTTTCTTGTTTGTAACAACTTCGTGCCGTTATGTAATAATGTAACCAAACATCGTGCATTTCTCTGCAAAATTCCACTCTGGGGAGCCATTCCACGTTTGATGGTCAATGCGTTTTTATGGGAATTAAGTTACAAAGTAAATAAAGCTGATGGGCTGTAGAAGTTATTGTAAACGAGAAAGTAAATTTATGAAATTAAAAAACCAATCAAAGAAAAAAAAAGAGTTATTTTCAATTTCGCAAC
Source organism: Daphnia pulicaria (assembly GCF_021234035.1). NCBI lineage: Eukaryota > Metazoa > Arthropoda > Branchiopoda > Diplostraca > Daphniidae > Daphnia > Daphnia pulicaria. The sequence continues at coordinate 13,827,909 of NC_060920.1, read as the reverse complement.
GTTGCAAATGGCGTCCTTCATTATTTTTACAAACTTGAAAAATTTCTGCGGCCGAAACATTTGCTTCCCATTTACGACAAGGCCATTTCCCCAAAAAAGCTTTGGCAACAAAACCATTTGAATCAAAAGTAGCCAATATGGTGGCGGAATCGAGTGCTGAACTATAGTCATTCCTAGTTGTGTGGACATACGATACGAATGTAAAATATAGTCGTGGCTCGTGGTGTCGATTGCAGACCCGAGTTGGAGTGTGGTGATGGCAGAGTTCGGTGGCAGCCGTAACAGAAAAATGTCGTCTCGAGTGTTTTTGTTTGTGTGTGACGCCAAGCTTTGAATTTTGAACGAACGCAAACAGTTGAAAGTGAAAGAATAAAAAAACTGGAGATGACAGACGCCCATTTTTTCGTCACCCTACACCAGCACGTCGCCTGTTGCTGTTCTTCACCAACATGTTCAGATATAACTTGTATGCTGTCTTCACGATACCACGAGGAAACGAAAACATCAAGTGGGTAAGTCGCAAATAATCTCATTTCTTTTTGTCTGCGTTAGACTATCGTTTTTCAACTTTTCGTGTCATTTGCACATGCCATGACGCAGCCTAATATGTTTGCCAAAAGTCACGTTTTTCAAAAGAAAATTTTCGTTGGAACCTTTGCATTATTGAAAATTGAGTTGATGTCGGTTGATACATGTTGGAGGCCTTCACGTGTATAGGTAAAAGAATTGATTCGATTTACCTGTTGAGGACGGCGGTGTTGGCCAATGAGACGAGTAGGAAGAAAAGATAGGCGGCCGCTGCCGTTCTGGTTGACATCGTTACGACGAACATTCTAGACAGTTTGATTCATGTCGACAGATCAAAGTCAACATCAATATTAGAGATAACTTACGACAGAGTAAGAACATTTGATTGTGGATCTAATTTGTACGAATCTTGAAAGATCAAAAAGGAAACTACAAAGCCAGAAAAGTTCATCTTGTCGGATTGGGAATAATCAAATGTCATGGTTCGATTGTAAGAATTTCCACGAAATCAAAATCACATTTTTCTTTATGTCACAATAAGTCTAACTGAATCTAATCAATTCCAACTTTCAAGTTCAAAGAATTAGATTCAGTTCACCAGTTTCCCATTGTTATGTGCCAAAACTTACTTGTAGATTGTGAGAAGTGATGCCAGGTGACTTTTGAATTGTTTTCTTGTCTCTTACGTCTCTCGGAACAGTTAGTCAATGTTTCTACTTGAAAATTCGAGAAGAATAGGGTTAACTGTTGCGATCAATTGAGTCTCCGGTTGAAGTTGCTGGAAGAAACCAGAACGTTTGTGCAGGTAGACGCGTCGAAATACGAAGGAATAAATGACGTGACGGGACCAGCGGGGGTCTCTTTTATAGTATCGAGTGAGTCTGTGCCGAGTCTCTACTCCCGATCGGCGCGGCGATGAGATTACACGCATCCGCAGTTGACGTCGGTGGCACAGCGTCGGATACTTTCCCTGGACCGTTTTTTTTCCCCCACCCCTTTGAGGATCTTTGTGTTTAGTGACATCATAACGTAACCATGAGTGACTATGAAAAAGAGCTCTAGTCCTTCCGGGTATTTCTACGCTACATGTTAGTGTGTTGCCTTTAACGGTTGGCCCCATCTCATTAGCGGACAGGCTTGTCCTTTTTTGCCTGCTGCTGATTGATCGTTTAACTCTCCTCTCGGCTCCACTGCCGTTTATGGCTGCAAATCGTAATGAGCTTTTCATTATTTAGTCGTTTGTACTGCTGCCGTGAACCCACTCGAAAACGAACCGTCCCACGTCCCTTTCACGTTGTTGTTGTTGTCTTTATTATTTCATTAATCAGAAGACGAAATGTGCAAGGGCGAATGGAGAACTGGTCAAAAATCCATTTAACTTTAACGGGTTCTTGAATTTTCCAACGCATCTTTCTAATTAACTTCTAGAGCTAATAACATCTTTCTGATTCCAAGAAAGGAGATTTATTTAGAGGTAATTTTCCGTTGGACGGTTAGAGTGGATGTTTATTTTGTTTTTCTGGCTTGTTTTATCAAACGACTTGACAAAGCCTTTTAATTGGGATCACGTTTTTTATGAGGGGGGATTACTGACTGCGCCAATTACTTGCCGAGTACGTCTTAATTTGTAAACTACTAGTAATTAATGCAATTGATGTACATGCAGTTGCCAACTGCATCGGGCATGTTTTCATTGGATCGATTGCGCACTCGGTTTACTGGTTTGAATTTCAGTTGTCAATACTTAAACATATCGCCAGTTATTCTATTTCGACAAATCGACCTCTAGATTTTGCAAAGGTTGGCGACCGTTAGTCTCTCTCTCTCAGCTGATTGAATTTCCAACCCACATCCGGTAGTACAGTCGTCAAAAATGTTTAGTCCTCCGCTATTATTGGGAGGGATCTGTACGGGATCGGCTGCCACCTACAACATTCCCTTAACTATTTTTGCCGCGGTACTGACGTAGTAGCCAAGCCGTAATCCTTGAAAAACTTGGCTTTCAATCACGCAACCTTCAACATTTTGATTTTTTTCAAGCAACTCTCCCACCTGTTTTCATTTTTTCCCTTTCGTTTGATAGATCCCGCGCTAAGCTCGTTTGCTTTAATCTTTATTTCGAGGATCAAGGAAGGCTGACAGGATATTTGAACATTAACTTCCAGTCTTTCCTTCTAGCTAATAACCCACTAAACACCTTTTTTTCTCGTATGACTTTGTCAAACCAACGTCATGTTGCTAATAATGAAACCGATGAACAATTTTGGCGCAGCAACAGCTTTATGGCTTGATAGGCTCATCGATTCCTGCACGTGATGCATGCATCCTGTTTGGTTGCATAAACCAACAGATGGGAAATTTCCACACATCACTAGAAAATAAACTAAATTTTCCCATCGAAATTGAATCTTGTTTTCTGCGTTGCATTGGATATTGAAATTGCACAACTTGCCGACTTTGCGACGCCAAGGAATTATTCCTTTGTAGTAACTTGGCATTAGTTATGAGTAGAATACTCAATCGACACATGTTAGGTGTTCATTCGCCTGATTTGAACTAAACTGGCATTCGCAAGCGGGCACAGCAGAGGGCTGAAAACTTTTCTTCACGTGTCCTTTTGAACTTCAAGTTGTTGAATCAGCGAACCATGCTGGTAGTTGTAGCGAATCGTCAAAGGATGATTTATGCGACTGCATGTTGCAGTGCATCTCCTTTACGTAGAATTTTGGCGTAAGCAAAATTCGAACGATTGTCTGGCTGGGAATGGAGAGGAGTTGTACACTACGTTCTGTATATATTTATCTTGCGATGACGACAGCAGAGTTTTGAAATTCAATTAGTAGACGCTCGGTTGTCTTGCGTGAACCAGGCAAAATACTTCTTGGGCTGTTATACTCCTCTTATTTGCTTGAATTGCGTTTACTAGTGCATTGCTGTTGATGTGTTCCCCTGTTTTGGGTTGTTTTGTCGTTTATTGCCTTGGTCACCATTGTGTTGAGCCTATCAGTGTAAAGAGCATGTCCATTGTCCACCCACATACGGCAGCAGCTTAACATCATTCGTTTGTGTTTTATAGGTCCCAATTGGGAGCTCTATATTGTCCTGCCTTTGTTGTTGTTAAACTGCAGTTCTACCTCGAATGTCAGATCCGCCTATAACTGCATACGGGAGATGTTAGCTTGATCCTTGTCGTCTTCCAACCTAAAGAGACGACACGGGTCTTCATTCCGTCAGCGTGGGCGATTTCTCCAAGGTTTTGCCGGCACATACATGTCATCCTCTTATCAATTGCGGTAAGCTTTCTGATATAACGCGTGGGCCGATATGGGCCACTGGTCGTCTCTCTTTCCACCTGGTTTCGATCATTCGTTGCGGCTATTGTGTACACCTATTTATTACCCTCCCGATGACAGAGAACAGAAAAGACATTTTTTGCATTCTGGCTAGTCCATTGACGATTCCCGGATAGAGTCGTTGAACCGAGCTCCCCATTTTGTACGCGTGTTTATATTTAGGGTAGGAGTTTCGCTGCGGCAGTCTATAATAAAGGGAAGAAATCATAATAAAGTTGACGAACATGGTCCGTCTATTTCTGTTGCCTCCGGATGGCATACTTTTGGGCATTGACGACAATTTTCACGCTCGAAAGGTGCGCCATTAATGAGTTGGAAGTACCGCACGGTTGCGTTCTCATCTGAAATTACCGCCTTAAAAAATATTTCAATCAATGCCGAGAATTGTTAATCAATAGAAGACACTTGTATTTTCATCATCGCCAACAACATTTGAATCATTTACTGTTTACAATTTTTTTCGTGTGGTTCCATTCGTATTTTTGAAAAAAAGTTGATTGACCTCCTATGCAGCGCCATCAGAGATAACCCACGTCCGATTTGGCCCTTTGCTGTAGTGTTTGTGACTGTACCAAAGCCGATGCTCATTAATGATATGCACCAACTGTAGGGAAGTATCCAAGTAAATGCAATCTGTTTGATGAGGGCAGCAGCTTAAGTTCGGTGAATAGAATGGCAAAACAAATTTTCGAGGTAATAACAAACGAAGAGTCTTCACGACCAGCCCAGTAATTACAGGGACGTAACTATGGTTTCTTTTGATGTGGCCAAGTCTCTTTTTCTTTATCTTCTTTTTAATGAGAAACGCTCAAATTGATTTATCGGTCAGTCAACGTCAGGGCGGACACGACACGGCCCAGTGTCATGTTCCCCTGAAACGCTCGGCACTTGAATCAACACACGACACAGCACGCAAAGCACATCCGATCGTGGACATTCTTGTTCCACGCACATTGGGCCTCACTTTCACACACACAGAAGAGAATTAGGATTTTTCTAGAATTTCAAAAAAACAAAAAACACAAATTCGCAGTTTGATAACAATTTCCTTGTGGCCTATTCAACGAATTATATTTGTCTTGTTGTTTGCTTTCACGGTAGTCTTTGATTACTGACATTATGATTGGGGAGAGGGGGGTCTTTTGGTTTTTGTGGGGATCTTTCGCTCCATTCGTATAAATAGGACTCGGCACTGGCGGCATCTTCTTGTTCTACACACAACACGTTATTCTATAACATCCATTATGTGGGATTCTCGTCTTTTTTTAAGAACTATATGTACACATTCTTTGGTGTGATGTCGTCCCACATTTTATTGCCTTTTTTTTTCTCCTTTTGCGGTGCGCCGGCCCGACCTGGCCTTCATTTCCATATGGTGTTGCTGCCCGGCCGGGCCGGGCCGGGCCGGCGCTTCAAAGCAACAGGGGGAAGTCGAGAATTGTTTTTCTTTCTTTTTTTTTTTCCTTTTTTAGAAAAAAAGATTATTTGATTGTGAATCATTTTTTTATGCGCATATTGTGCCATCGGCCACGCATGAGCCGTGGGGCGGCGACAGGAACAGTCGGCCGTTGCTGCACACGCACACCTTTGATGATGTCAAAGAAATGAAAATTAGTTTTTGATTGCCTTTGCTAATGGTTAAAGACACACGTTGGCGTTGTACCTGATAGATTTGGGTGGACGATCGACTCGTCTGGTGTTGGTTGTTATACGACCCGCCGCTCGATGACGGCCGTTGCGACTTTGACGTCACCAGCGCCGTTCGAATGTTTGGTAACATGACGCTCGACGAGTCGATTCTGATCTGCATCATTAATCAAAGTTTGGACTCCCCGTTAGTGAATCATTGAACTCTCCCCTTTTGGCGAGTGGGTTAATAATTGAATCATACCGATCCGCCGGTTGACCACAGCCTCAAATCTTCATAACTCGTGGCCGAAATGTCACCCGCTTGAGATTCGAGCGCCACTCCTTGCGGTGCCTGCATTTGTAGCGTTCGGGTAGCCGATTCCAACCTTATTTGGCAGGGGGTTAAAATAATGATGAGGTTAATTCATTCACGCTCGTCAGTTGATTGACATCATTTGGATGTTTTGGTTCACTTAAACTTGTTGATGTTACGCACCTGAGATCGTTGCCCGATTCTGCTCGAACCAGTGGCGTTTGAATCGATCCTTCGAACACGGCGCCGCCCACTCCTATCAAGTCAAGTCTAAGAGTTATGATGGTGATTGGATCGTGCGAGAGAAAGTTCAACTTGATTCCCGCTGATAGAGACAATGGAAAACACAATCTGCAGTTGATGCACGTAGATTGACGTGACTCTTGGCAACTTCTGTTGTTACTCGCCTAACAAGTTGAGTTGCGTGACTACTTTTTATTTATTTGCTGCTCGTTTGTGCTGTCGAAATGGGCGCATTTACATCCACAACTTTGAGCCTCGTTAGACATTCAATGAAGCATTGCCATTCAATTATCCGCATTATGTCTCTGAGACTGCAGAAGGAGCGCCAAAAGTTCTTACGTAAGCATAGATAGGCTCGAGCCTCGCTAGATGGCTGTAGGTTCTTGGCCATGCGTAGGCGTGTCGTGGCAATAGACAATTTTCTCTTTATTGCCACGACAGATGTCGTGGCAATAGACAGTTTCGACCGTATTACCACGACATCATGTCGTGGCAATAGATTTAACCTTAAAAAATAGTTAAAGAAAAAAGATTGGCCGATCTCACCTGACACTCGCAAGATGTCGGCACCTACGACGACTTCTTTACGGTTGGCCGCAAAAAGCAGCTCCTGGCGGGAGTTGGTCACGCGGAAATCTCTTGCCACCACTTCCAGCCGGTCTTCACCTGTACACATACACACACATTACACGCACGCACAAATAACACAAAGGTTAGACATTCCACGACCAACCAAAGGTTTTAATAACTAACGACGCACCAAAAAACACACCAAAATTGCTTTAAAATCAATGGCCTAAGGCACTTGTAGGGCTTTTTAATATTTGATCCTGTCAGAGTGAGAGAGATAGGAGAACGAAACCCGTCGAACTTTGGGCCACTTATACGTGTTTACGTGATTTTTTTCCCGAGGCTGAAAATAGCGCCGGAAAAAAACGGTCGGGAGAAATGAGTGGCCGCCATCCTGTAGGGCACTGTTTATAATGACGGGAGAGGGGCGGTTGTCGTGTGTCGTTTGAGTCCAAGATATCAAATGATGGGTCAGTGCAATTGCCGCTGTCAAACGGAGGGACTTCTCTTTTTTTTTTAATACGTTGGACCAAAGAGCTTCACGCAATTGAAACGATGGGTACACGCCCCAATTTGGAACTCTTATACTGAGTAGAGTGGCGTGTCGTCAGTGTTTTTATCCCTTCATTTCTTCTTTTCTTGATCGGCCGGCATCGTCGTGCCGTATACGTACCGGTTGCACAATAATCCACTTTGCCTCTGTAGAGTTTCTCCACCCTGTGGAGAATTTACGACTTTGGACGGTGTCTCGTTTTACACCAAAGTCAATAATTTTGTGACTGTCTTGTATAGAAAATTCTGATGGTTTCCTGGCTCGTGTTTTTATGCAGTCTGTGTGATCTTGGTGCTCGCTGATATTCAAAGTGCGTCTCTACGGTGGACGTGAAAATGTACATCAGGGTCGGTAGCTGCAAGCGTAAAAGGAAAGATCCCCCCAAGTAAAAACAGGACCCAAGTTTTGATGTTCCGTGTGCATTAAGTCGACAAGTTTCAAGACACTGCAAAATCGTGGACCAGGTGGCGGTGGTTTTTGGACGAGTCCCTCCGTACATGTTCGAATAAAATAGTCGCACACGCCGATGCAGTGCGCTCGCCTGTTATTTATTCAGGTCGTGAAAATGAGAAGGGTGGAGGGAGGAAGGATATGAACTTTTTTTCCATCCTGTCCTACTTTGGTGTCGTCGAATTTTGAGACATAAATGTACAAGAGCAGCCGTAGTGCAAGTGAATATCAAATGTTGATGGCTTAAATTGCAGTCCTAGATATCCCGAATGCATTAGGTTGATTATTGGGAAATCTATTGGAGTGAAGATATCTGGGGACTTTGCATAATAGAATAGAAATAAGGGAAGCCAGAGACGAATAATATAAGATCTAATATGGATAGGGAATTAGTGATGGACTGGCTAATTCCTGATCCGATCCATGTTTGATGTGTCAGACTCGACTAGCCGCCAGCCCGCCCGAGACCATAGCCAAACTGTTAAGTGGCCCTCGCTATACATTCGACGTGTGTGTATACTCGATGTAATATTTGACAGCCGTTGTTTGTCTGTCTTGTTGTTGTTGTCAGATGCGCTTCCAGTCAGGATTAGCACTCAAAGTCTTGTTTCCTGTTATCTCTCTCTCTATACGTCGTGGTGTCTTACAAATATTCGCCAGAGGCCTCTCCCTCAAATGCCGCCGCCGCTGCGTCCGGCAACTTGGATCCATCTGATAAGCGGCTTTATGGCATCGCTCACTTCCGCGTCCTTCTCTTTGACAATCGAACGGTTGGTCGCTAATCGGCTTTGATGGGCGGCTGTCCTGATTCCATCACCCGTGTTATTACTATTATTATTATTATTAACATATCGTTAGAAATGGCCCATCGTACTACAGTGCTCTTCCCCCCTCCAGATACACCCGCTGCATCCAGATCTAATTCAGAAAGTTGTTTAATGTAATTAAATGTTACCGAGGAAGATTTTGTTGGCGATCCGTCCCTGGGCGTCGCGGGCGTTCAGCGTGATGTTCTGGTTAGAGTCGAAGACGAGCGGATGCCCTTGTTTGGCGCTGATTTGTGACGTTATCAAGGTGTCGAGCACCATGGCTTCGCCGTTCAGCTGGATCCCGCTGGGCGTGATTTTCATGTTGCCGATGCCGTCCTGTTGACGTGACGATTCCCCATCGCGAGCAGCAGGTGATGTTTCGTACCCGAAAAGAAACGACAAAGAGATTTAGGGAAAACCAATCAATTTAATGTTGGAAGAGAAAAAGTGAGGCGCCAGGAGAGGATGTGACGTGAACATGTGATGCCTGTCTCCCATCTTGTTACCGTTTGTTGTGTGTTAAACTATTTCATCTTTCCATCATCTTGTCACTTTTGCAATTTTTGCGGGGAAACGCTAGGCGAGACCAACAGCTGTGACGGAATAGCGTGGGAGACGTCTAACCTGATTCTTGTAATGGCATGGCAGAGTGTCATCGCCAGTTACAACTTATTTTTCTTAGTCATCTTTTGAGCAGCTTACAACAGCTATACAATGGGGGGAATGTAGGTACCAGGTACGGCTGGATTGTGTATCCGGCCATTGGTGGGAATACAATAAAAGCCTCAACTTGTTATGTACGTCGGGTGAGCTACAGACAAAGATGAACATAAACACACCGTAGAGGAATGGAGGAGGGAGAGAACTTCATCGCCCTTGGCTACAACTACATCAACAAATCGTGATGGAACTACCGTGACAACAGGCGATACATATACACAAGCGGTCATCGGCAAAGGATTAAAACAATGGGAAGAAAAGGGCTGCGTTGCTGGGAAACGGTCAGTTGTAGACGTGATGGCCACGGTCGACGGTGTTTAATACATTATAGAGAATTTAATCAGACTGTCAATCGCCAGGCTGGAGTAAATAGTTTAGGGTATCAAAGGTTGCCATCATCCGGTTAGGTTCCCAAACTCCACTACAAAGCAGAAAGCAATTCCCGTACATTAGGAAAGGCCACATTCAAACTGTTGGTGTTTGATTAGCGTGAGGCGTAAGAGATCAAATACCAACAACAATCCCGACTCTGAGTGTAGCTTAACAGTCTTACATAACGTCCAGTTAAATTTCCCTCTTTGCTTTAATCAAATAAATTCTAATCGATATCTCAAGTATTGCTAATTAGACGATTAGTTAGTGTCGTCTGCTTTTGTTTACAAGTATGCAATCATGATGCATTGATACAAGTTTCGAAAAGGAAGACAGTTAAAGATTTCAAAGAAAAACGGAACGATCCCTTTTTTGGACATGGATGCACGAAAATAAAATTTCAAAAATGTGGTCATCGTTATGTCAACTTTGGTGACGCAGCTTTTCAATTTTCATGCTCTCCACTCCATGCCATTCGGCAGGTTGAAGAGTTAAACTTGTTCCAAGTTTGTGAATTATTCTTTCCTGTTAGCTTTATTTATCCCCTTGTGTTTGTTTGCACTATAATGTTAACCTTTTCCTCTGTGCAGATTTGGGGCCTGAGCCAGCCATCGTAACAGCAAAGTTTTGCTTGTGCTGGACCTCCAGTCACATATGATTTGACTGATAACCTCCTGGCATCAGCAGCAAGCACAGTATCATCACTTAGGTAATCATTTCTCGGTACTTCTATTAACCTGCATGTCACCTGCCAGATTTTTGAATGATGCATGATTTGCATAAATGCAGTGTATATGTCATGGAAACCTTCAATGTTTATTGCTGTCTTATTTTCAAATTTTCCTTGCTTGTTATATTATTTCTGTAAATATTTTTTAAAACTCATTGTTGAAATTATTTATTTAGATAACAGCATCCCATTTAATTTGAGAAACTCCCAGTGTTGACCGAGTTAAGGATCTCTTTCATCATCAATTTCCCCTTTCTTTCAATGTCCTCGTGTACGCCCATGTGAATGTTGGTGTATTCATGAGGACTCCCTTTTACCTATCCCTTTTGGTGGATTCAACTTTTCTGTGGAAGGTGCACTTGTGGATGCCTGGCCGTATTTCCCAGGCTTAAAGGTAGGAAAAAACATAACTCTATCCTTCCTTTATGACTATTGTCGTATTGAGTGGCGTTGATTTCAAATCGTTATGTAGTATGGAGTACGATTATTCCATGTTTCATCTTGCTGTTTTGGTTTTTCTCAGTCAGGGTTCATTAAATAGCTCACGTGTAGAACCACTGCAGATCAGGCCTGTTTTTGTACCTCGCAACTTTGTCTGTGGGTAAAACAATCAAATTCAAAAATATTTGAACTTGAAACACTTGAAGCAAAGTGAAACTTGAACAACTTTTTTTTTTCATCAAGAGGGTTTTGCCGCCACACTGGCACTTCCTGGTTTATCATTACGAGCCCTCTCGAGTTTGAATTGTGTTGATTAGCTGCGGAATCATCGGGACACGCAATGCGAAACGAGAGATAACAGAGGCACTTTAGGGTACCGCTAGGAGTCTATAAAATGCAATCAATATTTACACCCTTTTGTCTAGTCTACTTATGCGCTGGGTCTAATGACCTTTATGCGTCTTTCTTTCTTTTTTTTATTTTATTTTGGCTTCCGCTAAATTGTTTTCGTGCCATTTTAGCGGTACGTAGGGGCTCTGCGCAGAGAGTCGGTTGCTGGGCGACGGCAAGGAAGAGTCTCGAGTGTCACGACGAGCAGCGAGTCAGACAGCAGAATCTATGTGCACACGTACAGATTGAGCGAGTGAAGGCAAAAGGGGGGGGGGAACTCCCCGCGGTACAATTTACACGTACAACTCGGCAGCACGGTCGAGTCATTCGGGCCGGGGTTGATCTACTAGCACCACTACCACTACTAGTACCTCGATATATCTGAACGAAATCTGACCAAGCGCGACTGATTGAATTCATCAGCATATCATCCCTGTCTGTGTGTGTGTGTTGGCTGTGGCCGTCTTTGTGGCTCGTGTTTCGGTTACCGAGGATCGCGAGGTCGACGGGAATCAATAAGCCAATGCGAGTCGCTATGTACGCCCAAGTCGCCAGAATAGCGAAGCAGAGAATCAGACCGATGAAACTATCGCTGCCAGATATACTATACGATTTATTGGTATTCCCTTAAAGTGTCGTGAGCTTAGAGCGGCGACAGACTCCTGATCCCTTGGACTTTAGCTTCTTAACGTACCAGCCCTCCCCCGTCCGTTCCTACCCCAACTCTACTCGGATGGCATAAATTATGGGAGGCAACTGGCGAGTGAATTTGCCGTCATTGTTTGTAGGCTGGACTGTATTAGAAACAATTTAAATGGATAGGATCAGGAGGATTTTGTCCCCACCTGACTGTTCGATCCAAAAGTCATTTTTTAAATATTCTAAGGTATAGGCCAGAGTGAAATGCGAATAATTGAAATGATTTCGTAATTGAAAAAAGATAGTTTCATTCAGAGAAGCGTGGGCAACATTTGTATAGATCTTTCTCTCGACAGATGCATACAAACTGTAGTAGCTCTACTAAGTGGAGTCTGCAGCAGCAGGAGAAAAGACAACCCCTCCGTCATAGTAAATCTGGACCATGTCGACAGTGCACCGATGATTTATCTATGCGATTTCCATCTTCAGTCGTATTTTTTTTGCCCCCTATTTTTCTTTGGGTTTCTTGTTCCCTATTTTGAGTTATTTAGAGCTGGAGAATAAGTTATTGCAGATTGGTCCCTTTTTCCCGTACGGGGCGGATGAAAGATCTAGAGCTATGACTTCTTGATGTACACGGATGCATTACTGGATAACCTTTCCCAATGTATAGATGACGGGGAAAAAGGGAAATGCCCGTCGTGATTTCCCTGCGGTGTTTAAAAGACTTTTTTTTCCTTTTGAGATTGGAAGACGCAGGTCTATTCACCGAATACCGTCAGAGCAGATTGCAGATTCACTTTGGGTAGTCGTCGATGGGATTTGTATTTCTTCTCATGCCGTGGACATATTATTATTATTATTATGATTTGGTCTCAAAATGGGAAGGGAATGAATAGAGATGTGATTACCAGAGAGAATTGCATGGAGCGCAGGAGCCATAAAGTCAGCGACAGGTTGATGATGACGATGACGGTCAGGGTGAGGAGGAGGCCGAATAGGGCGCGTCGACGCCAGCCGGTCAGCGTCAAAACGAGCCGGGCTTGTTCTTGTTGTTGTTGCAGTTGGAGGGACTGAGCTGGGTAACTGCCGCCGCCGTGGCCCGTGTGGCGTGATGAGGGAACCGACGACGTCCGGCCGAGCCAATCGGTTACGGCCGCCGAATGGCTTCGTCCCGGTCGACTCCTTCGCGTTCCTCCTGTCCCATCGTCGGCGCTCCAACTCATTTTTCTTCTTTTCTTACAACGGCTGGCAACAACAACAACAACCTAATAAAAAATTTGAATCACGAGAATAATTGAACAATTTGATTTGCTTTGAAAAAATCGACTATTTGGAATAGGGGAATATAGTGATAAAATAATAGGCCAGCGCAGTCTGGAGAAATGCTGATGGCTATACGTGCTGCATCTAATGTTCTTTGTGTTTGCCTTGCCAGCGTTGTCTGTAGATGTTGTTGTAGACAACCCGGAACAGTTTTCTCGTGAAGACATTGAATAAAACAAGTTTCCCAGTTTCTTATTCCCTGTACCCGCCGGCAGCGCTATACAAACAGGACATGGTATCTTCTCCCGCTTTTATATATCGAAAACATTGTGCAACATCACTATATGTACACGTCGATGGAAAAGAAAGAGGAAATGTGTTCGTTAATATACACACCCTCACCGCCCGTTTTCCTATTTTATATTTTCGCTTTGACAGTTTCGTCTCGTTATCTTCCCGCGTTCATTGAAATCGTCTCCCGACGAACAAAGTTTCTGATTTCATCTCTGCTTCTCGTCGTGGCGTAATTCCGATAGTATTCCGCATGGAATCGATTTCCCTGCTGTGCTGAAATGATGCCACCATCTATATAGTTTTGTTTTATACAATTCCCCCCGGAAAGGAACTTTTAGGATCGTTTTTCGTGGTACTTGCTAGGCGATTAGACAGTCATCATAATACTTTGCTGGAGCAATAAGCTGCTCATTTGTTTCTTTTTAAATCGCTACTGTGTTGCACAGTTTCGTCGCCATCGCCGAAATAAAAACAGGGGTGAGTGGGAGTGCGAATCGGAAGGATCTCTTCCGGACTTTTAAAAGAAACAAGAGAACTGAACGAAGGAAATCGAGGACGTGAAATTGAACATGAATGTGAAAAGCAACTAATTTTTACGTGGAAAAGAGAAAGAATCTTTCCTTTTCAAGGAGGGAAATAGCAGAGTAAAAGGTTGCGGAACTTTCCGGTTTCTTCCGGTCGTTGCCTTCTGCCCGGCTTATTTACACTGAATGTGTAACTAGAAGCCTACACAAGGAGAGAGTCGTGGAAACCTTTTGCTACCTCTCGAGTCGTGTCATCAGCTTCGCTGGGTGTGGGTTGGTGATTGGTGGAATTGCTGAACACAAACCGTGGGCTGTGATCACAAATCAGTTAGTCTGCATGTGCAGGTTGAAGACGGCCGTGAGTCAATGCAACTCTGGTGACCTTTCGTGGGGGTCTACAAAGCTCGACGACTGCTAAATGTTGCAGGTAATTTATTCATTGATTTGTCCTCGCCCATGTTTTGATTTGAATAGGCGGATAGACCCCGGCGTACTTGGCTACCGACCCAATATTTCAGTTTCTCCCTTTTTTTATTTTATTTCTTTCTGTCTTTTTGACTAGTTGGCATACGCGCACTGTTTATACTAGAGCCTGCGTGTTGGAGCTTGTCGAGTCTCTTTTCTGTGTTCGTCTATTTTGAGCTTGGAAAAGGGGGGGGAGAGCTCAGGTGGAGATGGATTGGAATTTTGGATCTGCCCCCGTTTCCTATTTGCCTCTTGTTTGAATCGAATTTCCCACCCTTTGGTTATTGCCTAGCTGCTGATGGCTGGACGCAACCGGAATCGTCAATGAGACAAGAAATTGTGATGCGCCGTTGTTCTTTTAGTCGCGCTGATCCTGGCCAATCCTAAAAATAAAACGGCTGATCCGTTGCATCGCACATCGGTCACCATTTGGCCGATGAAATGGGCGCCGATACCACACACAAGCGCACACACTTGAGAGTAAATCCTCGGTCCGGGGCCGGCCGCCACTTACCTCTTAAGCGTGATAGCGGGACAGCGCCAAGTGAGGAGACAGTTCGGGATGATAGGAGGAGCGGGGCAGCGTGACGAGTTTGTTATCTCGAGGGCCGGGCGAGGCTGATTGGCCGGCGAGTTTTTGATAGTCGACACGTCGAGGGAGAAAACACACGAGGCACGACAGAGAGAGAGAGAGTCACAATCCGGCTGGATATGTTTTTTGATCGGCGGCCGATTTTGACGCCGATTCCGGGTGGTCAAACCAAACAGCTGAGCGTTGCTGGTTGTTTTATGTTTTTCACGGGTCTGGCGGACACGTTTTGACGCGGCCAAACAAGAGAGAGCACAAGCGGAGGAGCCCAGCCGAGTGAGAGAATATATATCGGGCCGCCGCTGCCGCATCCGTTGGTCCGCGTCCGTTGCCTTTTCTGCTTTTTCTTTTGCACCGCCGCGTCGCCCGTTGTGTATTTTTGTTGTTGTTTCAACGTTTCCAACTTTAGATCGCCGTGAGCCCCTCACTGCACTTTCGTCTTGCAATACGAAAGGAAAAAGAGAAAGCGCCGAGGGGGGCGAATACAAACACGACGGGGCCAGGAGCGACAAGACTCTGCTGCTGCTGCTGCTGCTCTTGGTCGTGTTGCATCAGTCGTCGTGACGCCAAGGTTTTCGCTGGTGTGGTCCGCACAGTTTGTCGGTTGTCCGTTTCGCTGTGCCTCAACTCTTCAGCCGCCCACAACTTCCATCAGGAGCGAGCCTGGAAATTTTGTCTGGGTTTTGGATGTTTTCACGCCTCCTCCTTCTAAATTTGGACACTCTGTAGGCACATCAAAGACTTTTCGGGATTTCTTGTGACAAGCGTTTTTTTTTTCCTTTCAGGTCAAACGGGAAACATTTTCCCTGCGTGGCTATTCGTCAATTTTCTCTCGGTTGTCTTTGGAATGCGTCCCTTTTAGCAGCACGTGTGGGAGGAGGTCAGGAGCCGCGGTTGAACGAGACGAAACTTTGGGATAGGAGGGCGATACCGTCGGTAATTCAACGTGTGAGACGAGCGTGAGTAAGTGGGTGGGGTCTTTTTTGGCGTGTCTTACTCGTCCCAAACCGATGGCACGACTGGAGTCTTGTCGTCGCACACACGGCCAACTTATACACGTACACAAGAAGATGTAGCCGCGTGTGCTGTGCCATACACACAGTCTACACACGGCGGTGGAGCGGGCGGGAGTCGTGTACTAGCGCATGTATGTCTGGGGTGGAGGTGGGTGGACGGGGTGGGGCTTTGCTCCCATGGATCCAGGTGGACTAAAAAAGACAGTGGAGGAGACGACGAGTAGCGCGTGATAGGAAGAGTTTGGGACGGGGGAGGAGGTAAATGTTATTCGAAAATAAAAAACAAAAACAGGAGCACAGCAGCGGAGGAAATGGTCGTCCCGTCTCATGTCTTGTTTTTGCGTGTCGTTCGTTTGTCTTGTCGTTGCGGTCGAGCATCTGCTCCTAGCGTCCCTGCGTGTCCGTGCGCGAACATGTCGTATAGATTCTTTCACCCGGTGGAATATTGCCGGCGACTTAACTAAGACTGAATACTTTTTCCACTTGGAATTCGTCGTCGTCCTGGGCGCTAGGACTGGCCGTTTGTTATTCGAACCCGATACCCCGGCCTAGCGTAAATGTCGCCGACTCTTCTGCTGGTCGGCCCCGGCGCCTTTTTTGTCTCGTTGATGGAGTTGTTTGTCACACACAATTCGACGGCGGAGTAAAAAGGTGAAAGAGTGGCAACAACATCCATCGCAACAGCCGGCCGCCGTTACAAAGTGTTCCTTATTTCGCCCTGGACTGCTCCTAATTTATTTCTCGCTCCTTTCTCCTAACTCTCTCTCTCTCTTTCGCTGAACACCTCCTGCGTTTCTGCCACTCTGACGGCGACGCAATATTAAGACGGACGTCAATTTATTACACTTTTGTCGCCTTCTCTTTTTCATCCGGGGGCCATTCACACGTCTGGCCAAAAGGAACGGGCCGGCGGGCACGTGCAGTCCATCTTTCCCTTTCAGCGCACTCGACAACTTGTTCATCCCAGGCTATACTACCCCACTCTTTCTCCTTCTTCTCCTTCTCCTTTTTCTACTTGATGCTTAACAAATGTAAACATTCAGCGGGGGGAACGCGATTTTGTTAATATTTAATTTGTTTCTGTTTGACTAGCCCCACAGTGGGTGGGTGAGAGAGAGAGAGAGAGTGGGGACCATTACAAGTACAGGAGCAGCAGGAGACTGATGTAATGGAGGACTCAATTATTGAGGCTCTCACGGCTCCCGCCACGCCCCATCTATTGACACTGGTCAAAATCTTCAACAAACACACGCACGCACACAAACTGTAGTCGACGCGCTCCATAAAACGAATTTTTGTTGTCTTTAGTCTCTCTTTTGTAGACGCGGGTGCGTCTGTCTTCTTTTGATCAAACACATATCCCCGTGTATAGGGCGCTAATTTGACGCCGCGCCCAACACACACACAACTGGACCGACAGTTTGGACAGCGGAAGGAGGGAAACAGGGGGGCGACGGGAGGCGACGTGATGTGATGGTTCTTTGGGCTATTGTGTATATAGACAGACCTGACTGAGAGGACCCAACAGTCAGTGCTGGGCAAAGCCTATATGCTGGAGGCTCGATGGCCGAGCGCGCGCCACGCTGTAAGCTGCTGCCCGTTCGGATTTGTTTGCCCGTACCGATGGGCGAGCGAGGAGAGTGCAAGCCCGCCCGCTCACAGTGTGATGGAACTCAAACATTGAGTCACAAAACAAATCTCCACACGCCCATCACTCACTAGACTTTTCTTCTTTTCTCTTCTGCTTCTTTTCTTTAACTCTTTGGTCGAAACTCTGCCGATCAAGATTGGATTTGTCGTAGAGGCGCTCCAACCCAGCAAGATATCAGCAGCTAGTCCTTATTTTTTACTTCAAAAAGTCTTTTATTTGATCAAATAATGGTACCGTACCCAAAAGCCAATCGGCTTTCAACCCGAAGAAATCCGCGATTGTTTTTTCTTGATTCTTCTTTTATACTTCTTTTGATTTCATTTTTTCTCCTCTCAATTTTGAGTAATGAAAGACACTGTGATAATTAGCTGTCGTAAGTAATGAACATGTCTGAGTGTTCTGGGGACACGGGACCGCACAAGGAGATGAGACGCGTCCGATTCGCACGTCCTCGTTCAACGGCTCAGTCTTTTTTCCCGTGCGATTCCACACGCATTTCGGTGGTTCCTCTTTAAGGAAGGCCGCCGCTTCGTCTTCTTTTCCTCTCGGCCGTCTTTGTTGGATTCTAATTCAACTCGCTTTTGTGCGCAATCCTCTTTTCTTATTAGATTCACACGAGTCCGAAGTGGAGACGGAAGATTCGGAGCGAATGAAGACGTCAAAGGAGAAGACGAGAGAAAAAGAGCTTTTGGTCATTTCTCTCTTTTTTGAGGTTTCCTTCTCTTCTCTTTTTTATATTTTTCTTTATTTGACAACAACTTATCGCCGGCACTTCCGGACCCGTAAACCCAAAGCCGGGCGCTAACAACAAACACACACACACAAAAGTTTTTATGCGGCTGCAACAAGCGGGAGAGAGTGGGAGAGAGAGACGAGTCCCTTTGATCGATGACCCTTTCACGCATTATTATTCCCTTTTCTTTATTCTTCTTCTTCTTCTTCCTCCACATCCACTTCTTTCCAGTTGTCGTAATAGGATAAATATTTAGAGCCATTTTAAAATATTTAGACCATTTCAACCCGGGCTGGATAAGAAAGAAAGAAAGCAAGAAAAGAGAGAAAGAAAAAGAGTAATACTATGGGAATACCTAAGTCGGCTCTATTGTATAAGTAGCTGGCGGAATGCTCTAAGCTTTTTTTCTCTTTTTTTCCCTTTTCCGGCGGATCATTAATCAGCTGTGTGCTGTTGTATAGCCCGGCGACTTGAGGTAGAAAAGGAACAGCCAAAAGGAGGCAAGATATATTGATGGAGCTTTCTGCTTCTCTGATTTTAAATCGGCTAATCAACGACGATGATTGTTGTGGGATGGAGGCAACAGCAGCTCAATCGGTCAAAGGGAATGGAACGGGGTCGTCGTCGTCTTATCGGCCAGTACCAGCGACTCCTACCCACACGAAAACATTCAACGATGGACCATCACATTTCCATTCGTCGTCAAAAAATGCCCAGATACTCACTACAATATTTCATTGGCGTGTGTAGAGTCCCCTTTTATATATACAGTAGTATTGCTGCTGTTATAATGATATGCAGACGTTCGGGGAGGGGGGGGGGGGAACTGCGTGACCTATTCTACTAGTACATCGACGTGAAAATGCTACACCGTATCTTTTTTGAGTCCTGCGACAAAAACACGGCACAAGTTTTCGACTGGAGATGATTCGAACGATTTGTTCCCTTTTTTGGGGTTCGGTCACGTGGCATATCGTTGCATATCCGCAGCGTTGGATTTTGTTTCGTCGATATGTCTTTATAAATGCTGTGGGCAGGAAAAGAAAAATCACGGCGGTGCAGCCATCGAGGCACAAACATGAGTAACACAGTTTCACTCACATGCCGTGACCAGTTTCGTCCGTCCTTTTCCCCTTTTGGCTTTTTTTCAATGTCGACGCCCCCTCCGCCATCTCACAGTGAGAGGGAGGAGATTTACCCTTTTCTGTTATTTCCGGGATCACTAGCGGGATAAAGACGCAAAAGAAAAAATTCAAATAAGTATTTTCTTTCCCCCCCTTTTTTTGTAGTTATTAAAAGGAACGAAACAAGTAACTGGTAATAAGCCAACAAGTCAAGACTAACATTTAACGGGTCCTCCCTTTTCTTTTTTCTTCTTCACGTTTTTGTCTTCCCGATGGATCAATGAAAATGTTGTTGAACGGGTACGGCTGGATTATGCCAAGCGAAGGATATACAGAAGCCGTCGAAAAGACGTAACAGTGAAGGGGTCCACCTTTTCTTCTCGTTTGCCGTGCAGCCACACCCTTTTCATGCTCTTGCAATGTACCGTCTCATTCATTGCGGATGTGGGAGACCGAGTCTATTGGCTATTGTTCCTCGCGGATGATGGAAAAAATAAGAAGAGGATGATATGGCATCGCGTGGGGGGCACATTGTACACACAACTCAACAAAAGAAAAAGAAGAACAACAACAACTTTTTTGGCTTTTTGTTTTGTTACGACTTGTCTTTTTCTTCTTCGCATAACCAGCGCACTCCTCCGATTTTTTTTGGGGGGGGGGGACTCTAATTGCCCAACTCCTTGCCTCTAGTGTCACGGTCCTTACACGGTGGTGGTAATGTGCGGCTAATAAAGACGACCCAAAATGCTCCCGTGTTGTATTATTTTTCTGGGGGTTTTTTTGGGTTTTGAAAAAGGGGTTGAACGCTGTAAGATGACGGTGGCACACGCACTTTATTTGCTTCGCTTCGACACTTTTGAACGACACTGACCGCGTCTTTTTATTACCCCCCGCAACTGACTGTACACGATGTTGTTTAACCCTAAAATGTAAGTTATCCACACAAGGCATCGTCGTGGTGGTTATGTAGACAAAGGAAGTTGTCCATCGACCAGCACTAACAACCCCATCAACTTTATTTTGTTTTATTTTGTTTAGTCTATTCACCTTTGGTCTTTTTGATCCCCTGGATCTCTGTTGATTCTTTTATAATGGCCGGAAGTGAAGAGATTACTTTGTCGTGTCCACCAGTTTTGGATCTACGAGACTTTTGATGTTATCTGCATTGGATTGCTCCATGGATGTTATTAGATATTGATGACAGTTTAGGATGGACATGGAACAGTTACTAGACCGTATGCAGATTTCTCATGCATTTTAGAGTTATCCGCTCAATAAGTTTTGAGCGATGTGGATTTCTGAGTATGTATATGTTATGATCTCCGCTTGGTATAGCACAAGAGTTTCGTTTACCGGCGGTGGCTTTGTGCGGTAGTACCGCACATGATGGTCATCCCTGGTCATCATCAATCATTCAGGGTATCTCACGCGAAATCTTTGATGATGACAATTCTAAGGGCCTTGCTCACTCGTTAATATTGATTTCCGCATCAATCAGATCCGCGTATGACTCTCTCCCCTCAATTGAGAATGTTGTGCCAATCTCCCCCCACTTGTAGTAGCGCCGCATTTGAAGCAAATCAAATGGACGGCATCAAAGGCTACTTCAATGAGATGAGCCGAATAAAGTGCCTTCATTACATTTACTTCTTAAATTGCCATTTTGCTTATCTCTCTCTCCTCTCCTAGTGGACTGAATTCATTTCATCTAATTACTAACATTCGTTTCTTTTTTCTTTCTTGATGCTAATTCACTTTTGGCGCTGTCAAGTCGCATGCGATTCGCGTTTGTTGTTGTTGTTGGCAGACAAAAAGTGCGGGGGGACTAGACGGGAATTCACAGTGTCAAGTTTATTCCTATAATACAATAATAGGAGCACTGCGCACTAAATCTCCGGGCAATTCCAATAGAAGGACGCCCGCTAGCAACCGTGGCGACGTCCGTTGTCGTCAACGGTCTCCTCTTCTTTTTTCCTTTTATTTTGCTTCATTATATCGTTGCGGAATGGGTAGGCAGAGCTGTATCCCTAATCATTATTGTTCTATTGTTTCCTGCAAGGCTTTGTAGTATTATATGTAGTACGAAACGACAGTATTATATTTAATAGTACATGTGAAGGCATAAGACTGGTCAACGAGGAGATGAGTGAGAAACCCCGGAGCGATGCGCTTGCTCTAGACGCGGCCCAAAAGGAAACGAGGGTTGTTGACATACAGTGTATACATGCCTGATGCAGAGGGGGGGACCCTGTATTACATTCGACACAATAATACTAATAATAATAATAATAGACTGGAAAACTTCAGTTTGCGCAGATATTCCACTCTGGACATGAGGGACAAGCCCCAAAGACAACCGGCCATCCAGCACTCTATACCGCCGATCTATATAGTTACATAACGAAATAAGCAGCGAGCGTCGTCGCACTTGACATATCCAAAACCCGAACACGGAACATGGACATCCCGTGGACAACTACGTGCGGCGCTGTTCTATTCTAGTCCTCGTAACGTGGATAACTCACGCGATCGTCGATTGGTGCTGCAATCTGAGCAACTGCCATCGTCTACTGGGTGCATTTGTGTTGACTGGAAACTACCGTGTTGTCTCCTTATTAAATGGGAAGACGAAATCAGTAATCCAAACTGGATGCAGCATCAATGAGGAGGGGGAAGGGTTGGCCGGAAGTTTGTGACGCACGAATAACAAGGAACTAAGCTGTTTTCCCTTTTGTATAGTCTTAACGAATATCTTGTAAAGTTGGAAACGCGTCTGTCGCCTTACTATACTAAATTATTTTGACTCTGGAGGAATGAAGACGTCGTTTTGCTTATCTGTTGCAGCTCCATTAAACTCGCGGGTATATGGGAGAATAGGCAACACCAAGCAACAGCCCGTGATTGAGTTATAGCGCCGAGAAACCAGCAAATGAGACGTGATGAATTTCAAGTTTAGCTCCCCCCTCATAAAATCATTACAATTTCATAGCCTATCTGTCGTGTATCCCTTTGGCATTTCTCTGGTAATGAAATCTGCTCTCAACGGTAAATACTCGAGGGATTCCTTTGTGCATTGTGTTTTATTTACGTGTTGTTATTATATAGCCTAAACTCGACCCACATAGCAGCCACTACCGTGTGCAACTGTTGTTATTATTGTTCATCTCAAAGCGGATCAAATGTGGGGAGAGCCGCTCCCATCGTCGTCGCCTTGGCGGTTGGCGGTTGGTGGGGGGGGGGGGGGGGGGACAATCCTCTCAAATTGCGCAATGGGAAACCTTTGATGATGAAATGCAGCACGGCCGTGAAATCCCTTAAATTCTCCTCTCACCCTCGCTCGTGCGGTCCCTTGTCTTGGGCAGTAATTTAGACCCTAGCTCCTCTCCCAGTTCATTTCTACGAATCTCTTGTCTCTCCGTCTGCCCTTTTCGTTCGCAGAGAGACCAACAATAACACTAGACTACTCTCAAGACGTGCTGTTGGAGAAGCCGAGAGAGAGTCTATCTAATTGTCGACGACCTCCTTATTCCCATCGTCAGGGACTCGGGAACTTTTTTCAGAAAAGATGTTTTAGTCGATAACAAAAGGATTGTGACGTTGCTACTCTCAGTCGCCTTGTATAGGGGATAGTATTAGATGAACTCGTGGTGAATGTGTCCGACTTTCTGCTGAAAAGTTGGTCTACCCCCGCCATGTCTATACATCATATCTGTTTGCTTTATTATTCGCCTTTTGCCGCACGTAGGACCCAATCATCCACCGGATGATTTCCATATCTTAAGCCTACTGCATGTATTAACTCTGACTATTTCAGATGAGAATCGAGATAAGAGGATTCTCAACTTTTCTTTCCTCGGATGACCTTTTTCCAGATGTTGAGCAGCGGCGGGGACGTGTGTCTTTTGTATAGGCAGCGCTTTATCATCTGTACGGCTTGATGGGTACATAATGGGATTTCGTTTAGGTTGTAGGCATATACGTTTCTTCTTCTTTTTTGACGGTTTCCCGTTTGCACACGAAATCATTATTGATTTATGAATATTAGACACTGAGGAGAGATATGCTCCAGATCGGAGGCTGTTTGTTTTTTCCTTCCCTCTGTCGGGGTTTGGCCATTTCGATTCTTTTGGTTCCGGTTTATTTTTTTGTATTTTTTTGCACTAGACGAAAAAGGGATTTCACCCTGGGTTCTTTCTTGTTGACACATGTGAAAGCAGCTAGACGTCTATAGACATGTGCTGGTGCGTCTGTAGCTCTATAAGAGAAGAGGACACGGAAATCAAGCAAGTCTTGATCCTTGAGCTGTCGCACCCCGCCCCACTCGCTGTGTACACTCACACGTAGAGTGATTGAGAGATTCAATAGTATCTAGGCTTTATTCCTTAGATATATATTGATATTAGAGGCAAAGAGAGAGAGAGAGAAAGGAAATCAGCACGCCCAGTTGATCCCGGCAGCATTTTCGAACGCGTTTGCTTCTTGATAAAAAGGGGGCTGGGGAAAAGATGAATGTAAACAAGACGAACGCATCAGCAGAAACAACAATCGCGGCATTGATTTTTCCATTTCTTTAGATTACCCCCCCGACCATGTCTCTCTATGCACACACACACACACATGTCGATGACTCTATAGTACTGTAGCTAGACACATCTAAAGGAGTTTGCTATATAATTGCATCATACATTTTCCCGCCAGCAATCTTGCGTCCGTCTCTTTTCGTTCCTTGTCGATTCCAAGGCGACTTGCTCCGAATAGAAATAAACTGATTCTGACATTTCTCGACAGAGTCAATCTCCCCTCGGTGTATAGAGAGACGACATTGTCTTCTCCTCCGCCGCCGATATACTCTGCAGCATTCCTCATTTCAGTCGGATATTGTCTAGACTCGATAGAGAATCGAAAATTCAATTTCCCCAGTTTGATTTGATTGGCAGGCAGGGCACCACCACCAAGAAACAAGAAAACAACAGCGCCCCACACTGCAAAGGGAGCTATGTGCTGTAGGAGCTATCACGAGATGATAATAATAATCACGTAGACCGACCCCAATAACACAAAAGAAATGCGCTCGACTCGTCGCCGGAGTAGATGGCTTTTGTATACAACTGGCAGTGGACAAGTTGACTATTGTGTTATGTCTGACCTAATAACTGGTAAGCGAACACGACGAAAACACGAAGACGCTTAGCCAAAAGCTATTTAGACCAGAGACTAAACAAGGTTCATCACATCTCACACCAATGACATGTGACGGCTACTGTGATCCGGCGGATAGCTGCCGGGCTCGTCTTGGTCGTTCCTCTAGAGGACCCAGCACCCCAGTAGTAGTGAACAAGAGAGCGGTACTCGACGACATTCGTGATTCCTAATTGGACCAGCCACAGCCGCCAGTGCTGAGCCACAAGAGAATTTCGCCTGTGTAGTACATTTATTTGTTTTTCATTCATTAGATTCATCGAGAAAAGTGCTTCTAGCAACAGCGCAGTGAGTTGGTATTATCCACTGGCTGGATATCACGAAGAAGGAAGAACAGGGAAATAACAACGGCTGGGGAAAAAGTCGTCCGTTCGAAAAAGAAACTGTCACGCATGACTTTCATCGAGTCATGAATTATATAAGGCCTGATAGATAGTGATATGACTTGATATTCCTCGTCGTGATGGCCGTCCGGTTGTCAGATAGCGGAATCCTCCGTCAAACGAAACCGGATCGGCATACTACTCCCCTTTCATAAATTTCAAGTTCCGTATCCTACCACGGGGCACATCTGCAAAGCTGCAGAGCGCCCAGCAGCGCCCAGCAGCGCCGGCCTTTCGTCCGGTCTATGTATAGCGCCGGTATCTCGTCGTGTGTCAGCAGCAACGGCCGAAAAAACAAACAAAAAAAGAAATGGAAATACTCCGACGACGAAAAAAGTTAAGCCACTGTGCCCGTTAATTTTTTCTTCCAGAGAGAAGAAAACAAAAGAAAGTTAAAAGAGAAAGATGTTCACAATCGCTATAGAAATGACTATACTATACGGCGGTTTGGGTCACGGCACAGATACGGAGACAAAAAGCCGTTTGCGCTTCTGGCTGTTCCGCATCGTTTCCTCTTTCGATTCTTGATACGACGCTGGTCTTTCTTATCTCTCGCCGTTATTATTATTATTCTCTTTCTTTCTCCCGCAGCTTTCCTTTTTTCTTTTTCTCTTCTTTGCTTATTTTCGACTCGCGATGATGCGCCCTGCCAAAAAGGTTCGTTTCTAGTCCTTGTTAGTTGAACCGCCCGTTATGAATTTCGAAGCGAGTGAAAGAATGGATGACGCTCCAGCATCGTGGTCTTGACGTGACGCATGGTGCGGGAGCCGCAGCTCGGCGCATCTCAAAACATTATTTGTTACGTATTCGCTGCAGCACTCGCGCCCAGCTCAGAAATAGTTTGAAGGCGAACATACACGAAATCTAGTGACGGATGCGGAATCGTCAAGGAGACTCGCCAGCGAGTCGTGCTGGACCTACTATTTGTGCGCACGTACGTTTTATCCATCATCTTCGCCCGTTCTATTGCTGCTGCTGTTGATCAATTCTGATTGGAACGTTAATCATTATACAGTACAGTACATTGCATTCTTCTGCTTGGCATTTTCCACCACCACCGGCAGAAGTACGTAGGTGGGAAGGAAACAAAAAAACAAATGAAGTCTGATGTCGTCCGTCACGACTCACGGACCGTCGCCCCATTTTCCCGTTGGATGATTAATAACCTAAATATAGCCCGGCGTCGTCATGATCAAGACATTTGTCGACTCGCTTTACTAGATGTTCCTCTCGCCAATAATTTGAATCGTCGTCGAACGAACAATCGACTTGGTCCTCGGCCACCG
This sequence comes from Daphnia pulicaria, assembly GCF_021234035.1. Classification (NCBI taxonomy): domain Eukaryota; kingdom Metazoa; phylum Arthropoda; class Branchiopoda; order Diplostraca; family Daphniidae; genus Daphnia; species Daphnia pulicaria. The sequence goes on along the minus strand of NC_060920.1, from coordinate 13,801,639 downwards.
CACATTCCGGCATCCATCAAAACAATTGCCATTCCGCGCGGCATTATTATCCCCTGATGATGCGATCCATCAGAAGATGTGACTTGGCCTTTTTTTCTCCGGACAGTCGAAAATCCCGATGGAATGTTGGTTACAAAAATCCGACTAGATAGTCCGAGATGCGCTTCCGCTTTCCCGTTCAAGCGCCTTTTTTTTCGTTTTTAAAACGTTAAAGTTTGAGAATGAGATTATTAAATGAAGGAAAGGAAGCGAAATGGAAATCTTTAGCACGCCACCGTATTTCCTGCGCAACACAAAAAGTCTCATTTCTTAATTACCGTCGTCAAACTTGCTGTGGATATCCTCATATCCCGGCGATATTTGAAAGGTGCGCACGACTGATTCCTCCCCCGTCAAGTTCGCTTACTGCTACTGCTACTACTACCCCCCGTAGTGTATACACCACCGTAATTCTGTACTTGTATACACACACACACACACGAAAGTGTGGGTGCACATGGAAAGTTTTTGTCTCTATATGAAACTCTGGCTGTTGCTGCAACCCGTCGACGGAAACGGGAGAGAAGCGGAAGAAAAAGAAAACGACGTCTCTTTTTTCCTGTTGTTTTCGCTCGAGTTTAGTAATTGGAGAGCAGTCGGGACCAGTTCAGCGAATGAACGTCAATCGGGCGACGAGTATAGGGTACGCCGGTTCAACGGATCGAATTAGTTTTGTTCTCGTGACATTTGGTGGGACGACTCTTCGTCTGCTGGCGTCTAACTTCCGCGAGTCGACGGATTTCGTTCGACAAACGAGTTTTGCGTTAACACAGTTTAGATCTGTGATTTCCTGTTTATTATTTTATTTGTGTATTGTGAGGAAATGTTCTTTTGTATGCACTGGGAATGCGAAATGATGCGCCCAGCTCGCATCGTCGGTCGTAGTCGGCCCGAAATAGATCACCGTACGTTGCAACCGACCAAGGCTCTTCCGATTCCCAAATACGTCCCGAACACAATGTGTGTGTGTTTTGTTATGTCGGCAGTTGGAAAAACAACATCTGAATCCTTCAATTTGGTCGAAAATAGACAAGCGTTTGCCTCGAGAGGTAATACAACAATTTCCCCCTTCGGTTTCTTTTACGTCAGTGAGTATTTTAAAACATTCCTTGAAAATTCGAATGCTAACAACTCGGCCCACATTGCGAGAGGGCAAACAAGTGAAAAATTGTTAAGATCTCTCTTCGTCTTCTTTGGCTGCTGCGGGCAAAATGTTATTTCGAAAAATAATAGCAAACATTGGCAACGCCGCTCGGGCGATCATACGATGTTTTTCTTCTGTCATTGGATGGCCAGGAACTGGCGTGATTTGAAGCTCCACCTCTTACTGTCTGCATGCTGCAATAGTTAACGTCGTTGACCGAATAGTACGCGCTACAAAACCCTTTAGTATCTGTGTTTTCGTAAATTCCAGAATACAAATTCGTCAGTCTTCTCGGTTTTCCAATCGAATACACGTCATGTTTTTTAGTAGGTGATTACCCACACACTGAAGACTGTTATTGTTGTTTCCTGCCATGGATACGTCAAATCGCGCCGATGATATGGATTTGGAACTGAACTTTCCTACTGATTTAGGAGGTAATAAAAAAAGTATCTTTTGATGTTTGTTGATAACAAAAACTAAAACGTTTGTCCATCTAAACAGAGTTGTTTCCTCATGAGGATTCAGAACTTATCGATTTGGCTGGAGAAGATTTGTTTTCATCTTTTGGTCCTGTCTCTCCGCCAGTAAGTCTTAAAAAGTTTTGAAATTCCATCATATTTGTTTTGATGTGATGTTTTGAACATTAGGCTCACAACTTTCACCAGCAGAAACCTGCTGTTCTCCATCCTCCTCCTGTGGCAACCCAACCTCCCATCATTCCAGTTTCTGTTGTCGAAGTTAAACCAATTCAACAAAGATTGCTTCAGACAGTTCCAGTGACAAAAATTGTACCAACAATATCACCTCAGCCTGTATTGAAACAAGCTCCGATACAGACAAAAAGTGTCCCCCAACACATCCAGCCAGCCCAGACTGTATTGGTAAACAAAACCAATCCGCAGGGCACTGTTGGCACTCCAATTCGAGTGGATACAAGTTCCCTGGGTGTCTTGATTCTTGGCAACACTTTTGGCTATAATAGTGTTGTCACTGTTCAACCAAATGGCGGTATTGTCAATGTCAACCAATCTGCTGTTTTAGGATCAGCAAATATGTTTAATGGCAATTCTAATCCACCAAGCCCAACTCATGGGTCACCTGTCATTAAGAAGAGTTCCCATAATGCCATTGAAAGAAGATACAGAAACAGCATCAATGACAAGATACTTGAACTAAAAAACCTAATTGCTGGTGAAGAAGCTAAGGTGTGACTGGTTGTAACTCGACTGAAAAGATGTTTTAAATTTAATTTATCTTATTGTCCATAGATGAGCAAGTCTGCCATCCTTAGGAAAGCTCTGGAATATGTGCGCTACCTCCAGCAAATGAATCAAAAGCTAATCAAGGAAAATATGGCTCTAAAAATGGCATCTCAAAAGCAAACTGTCAATGGTTTATTGACAGCTTCGATGTAAATATACATGTTTTACATTTTCGGTATAAAAACTAAAGGTTTATTGCTCCAATGCAGGGATAGTCCTCCAATTGACATTACACCTCCAGGATCGCTGGAAAATTCGACGTCGGCCGAATCGCCACCCAGCAGTTTTGGTAGCGGATCTCCTTTAACTTATGCGGCTTCGGTAAGCGACAGATTTTCATTTTTTTAAATTGATTGATGGTTTTAATTGCTTCAATTTCCGTGCAGTCTGACGACGAGTTTACCATTGACGGAAACATGGTATCGCCCGGAAATGTGATTGCTCAATCGATGCTGGATCGTTCGCGTATTGCCCTTTGCATGATGATGCTGGCCGTGTTCGCATTTAATCCGTTCGGCAAGTTCCTGTCGCATGCGGACTCTGCCGTCTCCCATTACAACAAACCGTCCGGTCGTGTTATCCTGGAAGCTGGTAAACGTTTTGTTACTTGAATTGCTATCATGACATGCAATCAAAATTTATTCACTTGGTTTCAGATCCCCTCGATCTCGGAGATGATTCTGGCTGGTTCCTCTCATTTGCCGCTGTTGGGATTAACATTTTGGTTTTCCTCTTTGTCCTCCTCCGCACTCTTGTTCATGGAGAGCCGTACATTGAACGCCAGAGTAAAGCGGCTTCGCTCTACTGGAGACAGAGGAAACAAGCTGATTGCGACATGAACAATGTAAAAGCTATTTAGGCTCGTTGTTTGTGGTCGGTATTCCCAAACTAAACTTTCCCCCCTCTCTGGTACTATTGTCTCGTTAAATTCAGGGAAACTACGTAACTGCAGCTACTCACTACCGGCAAGCCCTTTGCGCCTTAGGTCGGACAGTGCCCGTATCTAAAGTCGATGTTGTGGCTAGCGTCGGATGGAATTGTTGGCGTCAGCTGTTGCATCGCTTCGGATTTACCCGCTTTCTCAGCGGCCGTGTTGGCAAACTTTTCCTGAATCGCGATGAACGCCGAGTGGCCCGCGAGTTTCTAGCGGAAGCCGCCCTTTGTTTTCACAAACTTCACCAGCTGCATCTTAGTCAGCAGGACGTCATTGATCCCAACAGCCACTACTGGTAAGTCGATCTTTTGATTTTTGAGTTTATATTGATAGCAGAGAGATAAAAACTAACGATTGGACGGACTCGTGCCTGTGTGTATTTGTTATGTATTTGTTATTAATCTTTTTTTAAGGTTCGAGCGCTATCGTGGCTTGGCTTTAGCCCTGTCTGCTACAAATCTCGGCGAAGCTGCCGGCCCTGCACTGAGTGCCATGTCCAAGGCGGATATTTACATTCATCTGGCGTTACGAACGAAACACTCGTTTAGTGGGCGAGGTTTCTTGTGCGCTCGCTTCTATTTAGCCCGCGCTCGCCAAATCTGTCAGGCTCTCAACGGCAACGCCCCTCCCCGTCTGCAGTGGCTCTGCAGTCCGGCCGGCTATCGTTTCTTCCTCAGTCATCATTGGGAGTACGACGATTTCCCCTCGACTTTGTTCACCTCACTGGGCAACAAGTCTGATCCTTTGGCTTTTACCATGCAGGTTCGACATTTTTGTCAACAAGTTTTTTTTTCCTTTTTTCCTTATCAGCAGTCGAAATTATAATCATCATTGTCTGTGTGATTGCAGGTCTATCGTCAGCACGTCCTACAGAAAGCTCTATTGACGTTAGTTTCGCCCGGTCGGCGTGTCGGTGATGCCTGCGATGTGGAACCTTCTCGCCGGGCGCAAACTGGCGACGCGTTGAGCTACTCCCAGCAGTTGATGGAGAACGCCACTGCTGCAGTCTCGCCCAGTAATGACTCCTCGCTTTTACCGCCTTCTACCATTCAAGGACTGGGTGTCGGTGACGAAGTGGCCGGATGGTGGGCCGCTGTCGTGGCTGTTGCTTCTTATTGGCTCCTGTGTGAAGAGGACAAGGCAGAGCAATTGCACGCTCGAGTTGAAGCTTATCCCAAAATGACGCAAGAGGATCCTCTGCTGGAAGCCGTTTTAGGGGCTTACAGGTAAGCGGAGATGCGTCATCTCGTCTTACTCTCTTTGGACGTCATCATCAAACTCTTAATCGACAATTTCCTTTTCGGTATTTCCTATTACAGGGCGCGGCGCTTGTTGCTACGCGGCGCTGATCCCACATCCATTATTCAACAATGCTCTCTGGCTGGTTGTCGTTTGAAAGAGTCTCTCCAAGTTTCACTTCACAAAAGCCCTCAACTCATGGTTCAGGTAGGGAAGGCGCATGTTTGTTCTTTTATATTTACCCCGCATTGTGAATCACTGTTACGATTAGATTCGACACACTGGGGGTAGCCCGTGTGCATTGTAGTTGCATTGCACGTTGTCAATTCTTTGTTTCGCGCAATGCTTCGGCAGTGCAACTCGGGATGCCAACCGCTATTCTTCAACAGCAATTTTGGTTCACTTATTTCATTTGTTGGCGTCGGACATGTTGTTAATCGTTTGATTTATTTGATCTGGTGCAATGATATTAAGGCCCTGTCATTATTATTAGGCTGCCCAATTGCTCGTCAGCGATTGGCTCTTGGAAACTCGCACAGCTTTGTGGGAAAATGATTTTGAAGGTCACAACATGGATGTCAATTATGTGGCGGAGCCCGCAGTTTTATTGGGATTCCAAGAGGACTTGTCTAGTTTGAAGAAACTAGTTCAGCACTTGCCCGTAAGTCTCGTCCTTTTCTTTAGGGCCTTGTTGCATTGTTATAGTTCAATATTTATTTGATTTTATAGAGCACTTTGCCGAGAGTATTTCTACATGAAGCGACTCTGAGGATGATGGCTGGTGCAGCTCCTGATCGAACACAACAGCTACTTGATCGTACGCTTCGCTACCGCCAGAACAAACAGTCGGTCATTTGCGGTAGCAAAGGTACTGGTGTTTTTCAATTGAAACGCATTATTTTGTATTTGTGTTGATAATACTTGATAATTATTATCACGTAGGTAAAAATGCGTTCTTGGACGCCGGCGAACGAGAACATGCTACGGCACTGTACATGGCTTGTCGCCATCTACCTGCTCCTCTGCTCTCGTCACCGGGTGAACGAGCTGGAATGTTGATTGAAGCAGTTCGAACGCTGGAACGTATTGGGGATAAGAAACGGTTACAAGATTGCTACACGTTAATGAAAGCAATTGGTACATCCATTTCAACTTAATTTACTTCATGTTATTAATTATATCTAATCATCTGTGTCCCCATCAATTCATTATAAAATACCAAAATTTCGCCGAATAGACTATAAATCGTATGACGAAACACCTGATGAGTAATAATACAACCAAACCTCTTTTTGTAAATGCACTGATGTACGGTTGAAGACTACGCATACGCATTTTTATGGTTTCTGTGTATGGTATAATTATTTAAATAACCACAAACTGCAACCATACCCAAAACTTGTCGTATTAAATAATATAATTTTTGTTTTGCCCAACTAGTAAACCGAAAATAATTGGCGTGTAGACCAAAGGTAACTTTCATTTGAAGCTGTTTTACTAACTGTAAATGTAATGCAAATATTTCCCACTTAGATCTTCGGTCGGCAAGTACTTACATTTTTTAAATTATCGTTTCCTTAATTGTGAAGTGCATTTCTTGAAGAAAGGTTTCGGTGCTCAATTTGTTTCAACAGCAGTGCTAAAACATGGAGTGTATATCGGTGAGTAAATTTTTTTTAAATAGTATACATTAGCCGACTGTAATTGCCTAATTGGCATTGACCATTAGTCTATAGATGCATCGAGCGCAACTTTTTTTTAACTCTGACCTTCTTACAAAGGACGCAGCCTTGTTTAAGCTATAAGTTTGATCTTGTTAAAAAGTATTCTAATTATTACTTAGGAAATCGACATCTTAGATTGTTCCTTTCCGGTCGTAGTCCTATTCCGCACGATGAATAATCGACAACGATTTTTTCATAGCCAAATTTCTACCACATCCCTTTCCTTTCGATATGGAAAATCGAAGCAAATACGGTCGTAGTCGTATCCTTCCTCTTTCGTAAGTTTCGTAAATGTGAGCTATTTGTGAGGATTTTCTTAAAGATAACAACAAATCGTAGATTCATGTGCGCATTCCCGAAAGTTTCCGTTTCTCTTCAGTCTTTCAAGTCGATTGGCCACCAACATTTCATCTGTCTCATTTCCAGTGGTACGTAGCACATTTTATTGAAATGTCGAATCAAAATAACCGTGAACAAGGCGCGTTCGGTGTTGGCACCAACGGGAGAATTTTGGCGGATGACAAAGATCAACGTAGACCGATAACTCATCCCCGCCAGCAAAAATTACCCCGACCGAAGTTAGGGTCGTACCCTTCGAAGAATTGCAATTTCAAAGTCAGACTGTCGTCAAGAAGGAGCGTTTCCCGAGAAAATGTAAGGCATCGATCGTTCCCCAGTTTATCCAGCATCAGTGAAACGGAATCGCCGAGCTTTGATTTCACGGAAAGTTTCGAAGTTCTCGACGAAAGTGAAACGATTTCTCCAACGACTTGGTGCGTTTGGCCCCAACAGATGTTGATGGTGGCCATCGATGAAAAATTATTTACTAAAAGTCCCTTAAATGTCCGCTTGTGTAAACCTCGTCTCAATGTTTCCCTTGGTGAGTCTGACTGGAGGGAAATTCCACCTGATTGTTATGACGTTGGTGTTTTGTTTGCTGCTCTGAATGGGCACGTCGCCATGTTGACTTTTTTCCTTGAATCGGGAGGGGACGCCAATGCATTGGATTTGCTAGGCAGATGTGCCGTGCATTACGCGGCAAGTTCTTCGAGTTCCAGCGCCGTTTTGTGTCTAAATCTGTTAATCCGTTACAAAGCCACGGTTGACGTGTTGGACCGGAATAAAGAAGCGACTCCGCTTTTCTGTGCCGCCGCTTCCGGTCGTATCGAATTGGTCGAAGCACTGTTAAGCAATGGTTCGGACGCAAACGCTGGGTGGGGAAGTTCAAGCGCTTTGGTGTGGGCCGTTAGGGCCCGAAGTTTGTCTTGTGCCACTCGGTTGGTTGAAGCAGGCGCCAATGTCAACAATTTGCAAGTTCTCTGTGAGTCGCCTATTCACGTGTCCGCTTTCCAAGGAGACGTCGACTGTTTGAAATTACTTTTGGAGAATAAAGCCGATGCTAGTGTCCTTTGCGGTCCCGAACGAAGAAATGCACTTCATTTGGCTTCATTGAGAGGCAAAGCTGAATGTCTTCGCTTACTTTTAGAGGCCAGCACAACTGAAATTGACAAGCCGGAAGCCGTTGGCCGGACACCTTTACACTTGGCGGCCTTGTCTCAATCGGTAGAATCGGTCAAAGTATTGTTGGATTACGGAGCGCGACATGATATTTGCGATGGAATGAAGGAGACGCCGCTTCACAGTGCCGTCGTCAAGTGCCGTAGGTCTATCGATGTCGTCAGGTTGCTGATTTCCAGGGGAGCCAATGTCAATGTGAAGAATCAGTTCAGTCAAACTCCTCTCCACTTGGCGGCAATCAACGAACATTCGAAATTGGCTTCGTTCTTGATTCTCTCGGGCGCTGATCTGTCAGCTAAAAATCGAGCAAAGAATACGGCTCTGGCTTTAGTTGCACGACGAGTTCCAGACGCCCTGTCAACCATTTCGAAAAAGTTGGATTCAGCGATTGAAATAGCCGGAGGACTCGATCCAACTGATGCAGATTGCGAATTGCGATTAGATTTACAAGTTCTTGTGCCTAGCGGCAACCAACAAAAAGAAGGAGAAATGGCCATGTTAACCTCGATGATCGCGGCCGATCAGCATCATCTGTTGCAGCATCCAGTCATTGGCGCCTTCCTACATTTGAAATGGACCAAGATCCGTACCACTTTTTTGGCCTCACTCATTTTTCAATTTTGTTATGTTCTCTTTTTAACACTGAACATTTACACTACATACGTAAGCAGTAAGAATGAAAAAGCCGAGAATGGAACGACCAATTTAACCAATCATAATAATTCCACCGGCACAATTGTGCACAACTCTGATTTAATTGACTCACAAACCCAAAAAAGCTACTCACTCGATTACTTTTGGTTGCCGACGATCTTTTTCGGTTCCATGACAGGGTGCAAGGAACTTTTCCAACTGTATTGTAATCCACATGAATACGTGACAGAAGTAGAAAACTACGCGCACCTCTTTTCTGTTATCGGAATGGCACTCATCATTCCCAGGAATGAGGATGGATATGTGTCTGATTGGCAGACTCACGTGGCCGCTGTAGTCATAATCGTTGCCTGGATTAATCTGATGTTGCATATCGGACGATTTCCCGGTAATTTAAATTTCTTTTTGTTTTAATTATTGTTTTTGTTTTGCATCGATTAATTCTTTAATTGATTTCCTTAGAATTCGGTCTGTATATCCAGATGTTTACCACCGTTGCATGGAATATGTCCAAACTACTGGTGACATATTTCTGCCTCATCGTCGGCTTTTCGCTAGGATTTGTAGGCAGACTTCTATTTTTAAAAATTTATTTTATTTATTCAATTTATTTTTTTCCCCCGTTTAGGCCGTTCTGTTTCCGAAATCGAAATTTTTTGGTGAAATACCCATCGCGCTTCTCACGGCAATCGTCATGATGACAGGCGAAATGGATTTCAACACTCTGTTTTATGATGAAAATGGCAACGAAAAAATCAGATTCCCTGGAACAACCCATTTAGTCTTCCTATTCTTTGTTCTTCTGATTGTCATAGTTTTGATGAATTTACTCGTTGGTTTAGCCGTCTCTGATATTCAAGGCTTGTTGAACTCGGCTGGCTTGAATCGTCTTATCCGGACTACGAAGCAAATTGCGCGCATGGAAATTTTTATCTTCTTCCCTTGGCCCATCCGTTTGCCTCAGATATGGTCAAAAATTCCTAAACGAGAATGTCTACAGCGCAAAGTATTGGTTGTGTCACCCAAGGCAAAACGCACTTACAACTTCAAGCCCAACGACCCACGTGATGGACGCTTCCCACAAAACATCAAAGAAGGTTTATTAGCAATTGCCGTTGAAAGAATGGCTAGCAAAAAGAAAGGACCGTATCAGTATAACGCCCTATCCGTTCAAACCAACGGAGAATTTATTACCGACGTGTTTCATCGAGTTGACGAACTCTTTACGAATTACATGTCGGAAATTGTTACGATGAACGAGAAGATAAATGAAAAACTTGCGCTATTGGAGGATGCTAATAGATTCAGACTACCGTTGATTCCAGCTCGAAAAATTGTAGAAGAGTTTTCTCATTGTGATACAGCCGTCTAATTTATGAGCAATCTTTAAATCAGTAGTCCTTTTTTACTTTTACTTTCATTGGTGTTTTAATCGACATAGCTTCCCTAGGGTTTCCTTTAACAGTAAAACAATACTAATAAAATTTGTAAATGTGTGAAAAACTCGAAACGATTGTCTAATTACTATTTCCAAATGGGTTAAGTCTATTGCCACGAAATAAATGGGTTGCATAGACATTAGACATACTATAGACTTGTCAGGTCGATCTCGGATCTGGTACGACATCTTATTTATTCAAAATTCTAACACGATTTTGTTTTAATTTTAATCACTCAACAAATTTGTCGTTAAGCTGAACACTTTGCATTCACAGATCACAGTCGAACTTTTGCCGCCTTGGCTGATTGTCTCTGCAAATTGCATAGATGCCAGATGCGGACGTTTTTTAATTGCAAAACTGAAAACGGCAATGTTGCGCCTACGCGTTATTTTCAAGATGGCTGCTGACAGTCTGACAGCCTCACGACCTAAGTCAACTCAACTTATTCTCCCTGTTATTATAATATTCGTCATCAAAATGGTAACTCTTGCTTATATTCATTTGAGGCTATTAAATGTAAATTTTTTGAACATTTACAGATAACATACCCTACAATATATGCTTGGCAATTCCATCTGATCATGTGACCTGAATCTGCTGTTTCCCAAAATGTCGTCTCTTGCTGCACGTACCGACTGTGCGTTTCGTCCCATGTAGAAATACTTCACAACAGTAAAAGTGATCATGTCGATGTAACCCAAAGGTAACACATTTATTTATTTGATGACCTTACGTTTCTGATAATAATAGAGTTTTTACTTTTCTATTAACAGCATGATGAAGTCTGAGCTTCTCCATTGCAGTCCAATGTGCTGTGCAGTGCGATTTGTTGCAGCCAGCTGGCGAAAGGTGTTCTTCTTGCAGGCTTGCTACCTGTACTGTTTGTGGCTTTCGTCACATGCAGAAGCACTTCCAAACAATTTAAAGCATTTGAATTGATCAACTTTTTTACAGTAAGGCTACACATTAAATTTGTTGATAACTAGCTGTTTGCTTTACATCTGTTGACTTTACAGTTAAGACTGTTTAAAAAGGATGCCAACGATTTCTTTGTAAAAGTAATTCTTAGATATTGCTTAGTTTTACTATGCTTCTGTTATTTTCTTATGTTACATGTCACTTTGTTTACTGATAGTAATTGAGTTTTTTCCCCAAGTAGGATTAACAGCCTCTTGAGGTCTGATCCTCTTTGTTGCAGACCATTGTGTACGTGAATTTTGTGCAGCCAGCTAGTGAACGGTGTGGTGAGCTGTTGCATGCAGACTGTGGTGCTGGTGTCGTTCGTTCATTTAACTATGGACCGTTCAGTCGTTCGTTTATCGTAAGAAATCTGTCACTTGTCGTAGGTGTATAAAATTGTGTCGACCAGTTGGCAAAGTAGGTTAGCATTTAGTTCTTGCAGTCGAAGACAAGTGACATCTTATTTTGTGCTTCTAAATAAGTGCTTTAGTGAAAAGTACTTCTAAAGAGTTTTAAACTTTTGTTGATGAAACATAACAGAAATTCCCTTGCTCTTTAAAAAAGTGAAGTGAAATCTTTATGATCTTTGATCACCTTCTTGATTTCTTTAATTTAGTGTACATTTCAAGTAAATCATTATTGCCTTTATTGGTGTTTTTTTTTTACATTTCAAATTTTTATTGTTCTTTTACTTTATAGATTTCCATGGACAGTGCTAATGCAGTGCTAATGCTGCCCCGAGCTAAATCACCAAAGATCCCGAGTACTACACCGAGGCTCCCAAACACTACACCACCGAGTCACCGGAGTACTACACGTATGTTGCCCCAGTTTATACACCGAGGCTCCCAAGTATTACTCAGTTCCTAGCTACTACACCGTGGCTCCAACTAATTACACCACCAAAGCGGCTGAACACTACACCGAGCTGCCCAAGTACTACACCACCAAGGCTCCAGAGTATTACACCACAACTTATACTTCCCCGAGCCACTACACCGAAGCCCCGAAGTATTAATCTGCCCCAAGCTACAACTGAGGCGGCCAAGTATTACGCAGCCCCGACTTACTACACAGCTCCTTCGTACTACGTTGAACCGGAATACTACACCGATGCTCCAGTTTACTACACCACAACCCACACTACACCTAGCTACTACACCAAGGCCCCTAAGTACTACGCTACCAAGGCACCTGAGTATTATACCACTACTTACGCTGCTCCGACCAGCTACACCGAAGCTCCGAACTATTGACTCTATCCCGCGTTACTACACCACTAAGGCACCTGAATATTACACCACACCCTACGCTTCTCCAACTTACTTCAAGGACGTTTCTTAATACTTGAGTCGAATTTTAATCATGTTCAGATTTGTCGGTCATATCTTAATAGTTACTAGTCACTGGGAATTGTTGATCTTTAATGACAAAATAATTTTTTAAAACCTGGGTAGTCATTTTGTACGACTTCTCTTGCCACCTAAAAGCCTTTGACATTGCGACGTTTTCTGATTTTTATTGGATATTTCCTATTTCGCATGTTGGAGGTGACCTATTGCTCTAGTCGCTTTGCATTCCGACATGTTCTAGTGTTTGGACAAACTTCATTTAAAGGGCAAGTTACGAAATAGACATACTGTGGTGTTTACTAAAAAGTTTTGATGTTAACAGCTCTGTTTTTAACTTCAGTTGGCGTAACATATGAGTTGCAGATAGTGTATGGTTTCTCACACAAGTTAATTTGAAGGGTCTGGAGTTGATCAGTCACTTGCCTATAACTTATGTAAAACTTCAAAGTTGTAAAAAATATACAAATCGTGAACTAAACATTTTTTTATTTTAAATTATGAGACACATCAAACACAAACATTAAAAGAAATTGCTTTATTGTCCCACCTCCACCCACAATTCCACCACATTTTATACTTTCACATACATACACATACATACACTTAAGTTAACCCGTTGACTGCCACGCCATACAACCCGTAGGTTGCTCTCTACTACTCTACGCGCCACGTCTGAAGGATCCGTGACCAAAGTGGGACTTGCCATTGCTGACAAGTCCGGGCTGACACGGTGACAGGAGAATCCATCACCGTATCGACAAGGGGGAAGTCCCTATAGTGCATTGCCTTATCAGGCGCCTTGCGGCAAGTTTTGGGCTGGTGCGACTTTCCAACCCCGCGGCATGAAAACCACGAGACCGAACAGCGCACGCAGCCCGTGCTAAGGAGCTAGGAGAGGACAAAGGCGTGGCAGACAACGGGTTAACTAACACTAACACAAACATATTACCAACAACAAATGATGATCCACGCTGACAATTTGGAGATATCGGCGATGTTTTGGTGTCCATCTTCTCGACGTCTCTTCTGCATTACCTGATTAAAGAGAAAACAATTCTTATTTAGTGACATGCCAATAAAAGTTACATGATACAGATAGAAATAATAATCACGTTTTTAGCTCACATATTTAAATATGCAATTTTTTAAAGTTTAAATCAAGCTTGCAATGTTGAGAACTGTAAACAGAACAAAGCTCACTTGCCAGTCTCTAAAAAAAATTCCGGAAGTATACCGGAAGTAACCACAGCGCCTCAACCATTGAGCTGTCGTCAGATTAAACCACATATTCGTGATCCCCATGAAATTTGGGGTCGATTAGGTGTGATTTAAACGAAATCCAAAATTTGGCCAAAATCGAGAATTTTCCTGAACTATAGTTAAGGAAAATTTTCGAAACCGGAAGTACGCGTACGTAAAAAACAGAACATGAACTTTACCACATATTTTACGAGGATCACGAATATGTGGTTCTTTTGTACGTCAGATCAATATTTACTAAACTACTGACAGAAATGAGAAAACCGGAAGTAGAAAAAAAAACACATTTTTAATAATCTAACAAGTGAGCTTTGTTGGGGGAATAGTTATCGTTTGTTATCACTAAATATTTCAACAAAATAACTGCCAATAAATGTTTAAAAGATGTGCAAAGTAACTGAAACTGACTGTTTTGACAGCTGCAAATTTTCAAAAAGCCATCTAGCGTTAGAAAAAAGAAACTTCCAAGTAAAACTTTGTTTGCGCGCAAGAAGGGCCTGATTTTGGAATTATTACACAGACACAGAGTTTAACGCAACTATATTATTAGTAATCTACGAAAGTAAGTCAATTGTTGGGTACCTGGGCATAATCCCGTGGTGAGTAACTGTAGGTGTGTATCAGCAAAGGGTAGCGACCACTGAAGTGTTCCAACTCGTCGGTGAAGTAAGACACTCGTCGGTGAAGTTGTAGCAGCAAAAGCAGTGAAGCTAGATGAGTGTACGTCAGGAAGATAAGGATGGAGCAGAACGTTGCTGGATGTCCCTCTTCCTTCATGGACAAAGGTCAGCATTGGCTTAAGGATCTATTACATGCTCTATAAAAAAAAAGTATTGCATTAATGTCTTTAATGAATTGAAAATATAACAGCATTTCAATCTTTACCTATACTAAGAAGCACACTGAAGATTTTCATGATAAAAAACCGCAATTAAATGGAAATCACAGCAACCAACAGCCTTACTCCTTAGGTTGAGGTAAATTTCCTGATGTTAAAGAAAGTGTCATGAAGTATTGCAGTAGCGTGGTGATGGTTATATTGATGCTTACCTTTATCATATGGGTGAATGGTGCTGAATTTAGTAAGGCATTTGACGTGGTGTGGTTGGGGTGGTAGCAGTAATGGGGAAATACCTTGTCTCCACACATTTGTATTCCACCATATGTGAGCTTCACATATGAGTTTTAGGCTTTTGACAACATGATGGGTCTATTGGAGGGAAAATGACTGAGCGCTAAGTCAACTTTTTGGAATGACTGACAGTATGCATCTAACATTTGAAGAAATAAGTTGGTACAGCATAAAAATAAGGAAATTAGGTCAAGATAAACCTACATATGATACGAAGTTCAATTTGGTATATGAAATCACAGGAATATAAGTATTAATTAGCATCCAATTGTTTCACCCATTTTGCCTCGTTTGACGATGTAAATTGTAAAAACAACAAGGGTGACACTAGTGACATCTGGGCATGAGTTTTGAAGTTGGTTGCACAGTCGCAGCTCAAATTATCGGAGTTCCGGAGTTCTATTGTCGCGTGTGGAGCTCTACTGTCGGGTATTTTTAATTAAATATTGCGGTTCTACTGTCGGCATAAAATCATCGGTTTAAGTCCAGAATGAGGCCCTATCATCAAAGTGTCAGAGCTGGAACGCATCAAATGCGAAAACAGCCTCCTAATTCCTAAACGCAATCTTGGAATTTGTCTAAGATAGTCATATTGCAGAAAAGCTGACAAAAAACGACGAATTAACTTCTCCTAATTTCGAACTGGAAAGCGAAAAATCTTTGCTAAAGTTAGATAATGACAATCTGAAGAAGGAGGCTGAAGATTCCCGAAAGGAACTTAAGATTAAAACAAAGTATCCTCTTAGCTGTCCCAAAATTTTTTATTCTCTTTTGTTCCAAGCAAAAATCGACAAAGTTGGCTGAAGAGGAAGTGGAGACGCTATCGGAAGCTCTGGCTGCACTGCGAGAAGCAATTAAACATACCAACGACGCAGCTAAAGCAACGAAAACAGAAAGCGAATCGATGAATTCTAGTACGACCAAAACCGAAGCAGGACGTAAAACGAGAACTTGGATTGGAAAACTGCTTGCCAAACGTAAGACCCGAAAGTCGCAGTACGAAGATGGGTATACGCACATTTTCTGGAAACTATAGGGCTCAAGATGGTGTAAAAGGCCAAAAATATCCAAGATCAAGCGAACAACATAAAAGCAAAAGGCAAAGCGCTGAATAAGAAAGCTAAAACACTTTCACGAAAATAACTAAATGATCAATTCATTCTGATTTGCTACTGCGACCTTAAAAGAAATTTGAATTGTTGATCTAGTAAATATATTGACTTTCCGAAATGATATTTGGTAGAAGTTTTTTTTACGTATTACTTCACACAACAGTTGGTATACGAGAGCAGGAGAGGAAGGAAAAGAGAAAAAAAAACATTTATGAGAAAATTCGGTGGAACATCCCTTACAACATTCCATACACTAATTCAACTTGGCTGTCCGCTGTTGTGTGACTGGTTTTTTTGTTCGTCTCCTGTAGCAGAAGAATTTCGTTCGTAGCGTGGTCGATTCTGTCTAGAAACGTCTAGAAACGTCTGCTACAGGAGACGAACAAAAAAACCAGTCACAAACAAAAATTAATTAAAAATTAACCAGATGGAATTGGGGATAGAAATAAAAATTAGGTAATAGAGAAATGAATAAAGTATTCACTGTTAGGAAGAAAAGGGGGGAAATCAAAGTTATAGGTAAGAAAACAACTGTTTTAACGGGAAGAAGTTGGTTTTCCCATAAGACGCTGTAGGCGACACACACCAGCTTGGACACAAATGAGATTTTCGCATTTGCGGAGAATGCGCAACGCAGGATGTGTAACTGCTCCATAGAACCCTAATATTTACAATAATTTTTAAAAATTTCTTTGTATGCGAAAGTAGTATAACTCCAAGCTTCAACGACAGTAGAAATTGTCCAGACATAAGAAGTAAGAACTCCTTTTTTTAAATATTATTAAAAATATCCGACAATAGAACTCCAGTGCCCGACAGTAGAACTCTACTACGCGACGATAGAACTCCAATAAATTCTTTGAAAATCGTTGGAGTTCTATTGACGGACATTTAAAATACTTAAAATTCAATGGAGTTCTACTATCGGACATGAAAATAAAAAAAAAATTATGAAAACTTTATGAAGCCAACAAAATTCTACAAGATAAATTTCAGATAATACAAAAAAATGTTAAATCGATTCGACAAATGAAGAGTGACTTTGTATTAAACCACTTGTAGGTAATAAAGATAAACAAAAACTCGAAAAATGGCCAGTCTGAAAATTACAAAATAGCTACTGGGTGGTCTGGGTCTAACGCTTTCAATTTTAATCATTCTTCTCCTGTCCATTCTACCTAGTATAGGCTCAAGTGACCGCAAGTTCAAGTTAAAGAAGGCTCAAGCCCAACACCCAAAACGACACATCTACCTACTAGCAAACCTGCCAGTTAGCGGATTTATTGACTACTTATGATAACTGTATTCCGATAGTTTCTTTAAACAATTCCAGGTGAAATAAATCAGCATAAGATTGACGACTATCTGAAAAGTACACAATACCCATCTATAGACGCATTGTTGTCTTAGCTACTAAATAGTTAAGAAGTCTAATTTCGGTTCCAGCAGATACCAATCAAACGAGCTCGATATGGGTCAGCTTCAACGAATGTAGGAAACGGGGCGATTGGGTGGACATGGACGAAAATAATTAAAATATCTCTCTGCTAAAAAGATGAAGGAAGATGATACAAATCCCATGGCTAGAATGAGGAAAGCGCCTTGCAAGTCTGAAAGGCGAAGACTTTTGGGTCCGGCATTCGATTGCGTAATATCAGGACATTTACCACCTGATTGCGGCCAATACTTTTTCTTCCAATAGTTCCCAAGCCCCGCTTCTACAATTTGCATGATCCTACAAATAAATAAAAAGGAAAAATTAATATGACCTGTCTATGCACGCCAATGAATTTACTTTTTATCCATTAGTGGTTTTAGAGGACTGGCTTTCGGTAACGGGAATGCTAAATTAACTTTAAAGAAATCTTCGTAGGTGAGACTAAGACGACAGGTGCCCTCTCGTTTATAATCCTCCGCAACGACCGACTCAAGATAGGATTTTTCCTTTCAATTTTTAAGATATTAATATCTAGTTGCATTTAATGACGTTACGGCATCTCATCCTGAATAAAACTAGATTTACCTCAATGTATGCGTAACTACCGTTAATGACGCCGTAAATTCCATCCAATCCGGTGTCAACTACTTTCCCACGAGTAGTCAGCAGTCCGTCTGTTAAAGATATGACATTTAGCAAGGTGAAGAGATGTGAACACATTGTATTTTTACCTCCAATGGTCTTGTAAACTCCAGTTGTAGCTTCCTGCCAAAGTTTTATATTTTAGTTATCTATTTTTAGCTATCTTGCCCATTTTGATTCAATATTAATTACCGTAAAAAGCGATTCTAAAGCCGTTCCGCGCAACACAGACCATTTCAATTGAGATTCAGGCAGATCTTCCAGTTTGTTAATGATTGGCGTTAATTTAGGGAATCGCAAAAAAGACACGAGGATTCCAACGTAAGCGCTTGCAAATACGACAGCACTTAAACACCAAACGGCTCCAAGAAAACGGTACCAAAATCCAGTTGAAACGAGTCTCTGTCCGGCTATAACAAACAAACATGAAAATAAAGAAGGTTCGATATTAAAATCTAAATTACATTGTCCGATGAGAACCCCTAGCACGAAAAAGAATTGATTCGCCAGAGCCGGGGAAGATGTTTCCTGGTTAGGAATCTGTAACAATTTCAAGTATGTCCAGAGGATTGCTGGCAGCACTATTACAAAAAGTATCAATGCAATCCAAACCTGGAATTATTTAATCAAATTCGGCCAGGTGAAATTTTACAATAGTTAATCCAATTTCATCATTACCTCCGAACGGAAGGGTTTAGTGCAAGCTAAAAGCCGACTCTCTTCCGCCGGCGGAGGAATCAGTATGGTGGTAGCTTCTTCGTGGAAACCCACTGAAAAGTCAACGACTTTGTAGCGGGAGTGCGTGACGGAAAATGGGCCTAAACCAATATCGGCATTCTGCGAAAAGAATGAGATTTTTACTTGTAATATCAAACTAAGGATTAATTTTCACCTGCTCAAGAATATCTCCAATCATTCCATCCCAACTTCCATTCGACAATTCTTTACCGAACGTCTTGTCAGCAGGGAACACAACTTCATAACTGTTAGAAATATGGTCAAAACGTAAGCGTCAAAACAACCGATTAAAATATGTCGGTGATCGTTTAAAACTTGCGTGAAATTGTAGAACTTTTGCACGGCGTGAATGATTTCGTAGCAGTATCCTTTGTGCCCGGTTATTACCCCATTAAAGTCGCGTTCAAAAACCACAAATGGTGGGCGCTGTTCTCATCGTGCAAGATATACAAGTCAGGTAATAATATAGTGAACAAATTACGTAGCATACCTCCAGTGATGTCAGTTTCAAATGTTTTCCGTTGACTTGCCGATGCCATTCGGCACTTTCGGATGTAAATTTGTCCTGGAACGCGACTGGCTGTCGATGTAGTCTCCACTGAAGTTCATTGAGGCCACTGCAGTCTTGTAGTTCTCTGCTCACACTAGAAATTAAATTCAAAAACGATTAAGTAATCAACTCTTTTGATGACAGCTAGCGCAATTTGCGAAATGTGGGATCTTACTCGAGTGTTACATTATTGCCCAGCAGCAAACGAATCGTGTCGTTGTCCATGAACGAAGAACAGATGCGATGTTCCAGCCACACACTCAATGCAAAGCTGCCGCAAGTATCTCGATTGGTGTCCTTAAAAATATTTTTTCATTTAATACTTGGCTTTTATAAGTCACAACTCACAAGTGGAAAAAGATTACATTCAACCGATAAAGGTCAAGCCGCTCAGTGTGCGATCCGGCAACTGCTGGACACGGTGAGAAATGCAAACTGAGCAATGGTATTATTGGTGAATTCTTCATTGATGACTCGACGGAATCATAAATTTGGCACTTAGTAGCTGCTACAACTACACCGTCAAATTTACGAACTTTCTCTAATGAAAAGCAGATTTAAAGTAACTTATTAGAACAACATTTGCAAGTTTGAGAGTATTGGATTAAATGAAACACGGAAATGTCCTTCAAACATTTTTGTCTTTGACATTTGAATAATTTCCCAATGATGACCATTTCAAGATGCGCTCCAGTAGGAAAGAAAACTAAAACGGATGTGGTATACCTCGAATAGTCACATATGCGCCAACGACTACCTTAATAAACGTACCTAATATGACAAGCATTTCTGTATCATTCGAAATCTGGAAAACCGTGAAGCTAGTGGAGGTTGGACAAGTGAAGTCATCAATGATGGATGCCCAGGTTTGGCGACCGAGACGGAGCGAGTCCATTTCATCGTCACAAATGAGCGCTTATCACATTAGAAAAAACGAGAAAAAAAATCAAAAAGATAAAATTAATTTGACATAACAATTATGAAATGAGGTTAGAGTAACAAAAACAAACCGATTCTCTGGCTGAAGATTTCCGTAGCTAAACAAATGACAGCCATACCTATAAGAACTATTTTGCACATCTGCATTTTTTAAACTTGTTACGCCAACGACTGTGTGGCTACTGAAAAATAGTACAAGTTAACAAGACTAGAACACATTGTGTCCTTAAAGGTTTCTGTGTTGAGAAAGACGCAGGTGCAAATATGCCGATGTGTACTCCGAAACTCAATAACTCAACTATAAACTGTGAAATTTGTAGTTGTAGGAATGACTATTAATCGAAACATGTCAAGTTGAACTATTAGTTATACCTTTAAAAAGAAACGACAGCCGCAACATGGTGACACAAATGTAGTTAGTTACCTACTCGACAAGTAAAGATGATTAATCTATTAACTAACATGAGATGACTGGAAGACAAATTAACAAAAACTCTGAATTTATTCGCATTTTAAATTCAATGCATCGCGTTATGTCATGTTCACAATTTTTTTTTTTAAAAGACAGTTCTGTGTTTCTTGATCACGAACTAGTAAAAATTTCCAACACCACAAATAGGTAATTAACTCACATTTCAGCACTTGAATTTGCACAATCATGGAAGGACATTGTTACCAGCATTTTGGAATTTTCTTCAGTGGCACTGCATTACGGTCGACCGAATTTAAAAATTCTTGCGGGGTGGCAATGGCCGACAAGAATAGCATCTTGACGTCAGCTTCGGCTTCATGGAGCGTCTCCGGCTTCTTCTTGTAGATCCTTTGATAAATATCGTTCAGCTTTAGCGAAGTAGCCTTCGTTTTACGCATCTTCTTGGCTTTGGGGGGTCCTGTAGAAATGCCTTGTAATAGTCCGAATATTTCTAGAGAATCTGCGCAGTAAACATCTTGTGGAAATCCCTAAGAATAAAAGGCAATAATTTCTTTCAGTTTCAATAAAAAAGGGGCTACAAGAAAAGGCTGTTATTGTTACCTTTCCCAGTTAAGCAATTTCAGCATTAAAGATGGGTCACGCCTATTGCACTCCGGGGTCCGGAGCGCTCTAGTGTCAAAAGTGGCTATTGCACTCCGGAGTCCGGAGTCCTCTAGCGTCAAAAGTGGCTATTGCACTCCGGAAATTTATGGCGACGAATTGCAAATAACGACTGATTCTGTGTTTAGACTTTACAATGGTTTTGAATTCATTAAATATTCAATTAAAGGTAAGAAATAAATTTGCAATGTAATTATAATAACAATCAAATATATTTTAATTTCACTAATAACCACAAATAGCCAGTATAAAAGATGGAACTTGGTTAGTATTGTTAACTTAGCTAGAGTCCACCATTGAATCAGTACCTTAATGTTCAAATTGCAAATATAGTTAAGTGTCTTGCAACATGAATCAATTAGAATTGATAAACATATCAACTCAGGGTGTATTTCTTGATAACCATTTCAACTTCTTGCTCTATTTGCTCAGGTTTCAGTATATTGAACTTTGTTTATGATTATCTCATCGGCGTTGGAACCCAAAGCAACCCATCATCAAAGGACAAGGCGCTTCCATATTCCGCTCTTAAAGGATCTTTGATTGACGCCGCACCATGTGCCAATTCTTTCCCCTCTTAAATCAATTATTCTTTCATTGTCAGTTCATTCATGTGATGACAAAGCACCGAGTGAAAATGAACACGAAAATACCAAGTATTTTTCGCACTCACAATTCAGTTAAAATGTCTTTTGATATTCTCACTATAATAAAGTAAACTGCATCTGCATGTTAACTTAGTTTTGTATTGTTTTGTTTCAAGATATTAAAGACGTGTTTAGCTGTTAGTTTATTGGAATAAGAGACACGGGCATTGCATGGTTTATAGCGTGAAATCAGCTGAATCACACGTTACGTGTCAATCAGCAGAAATAGTGAGTTGCTGGTCAATGCGTTTAAAGGTCACAAAGAACCCCTCGAAGCCCCGTTCTTAGAACTCCGGCTCGACCTTCAGGGAAGTAAGGGGGCGACAGAGAGTGACTCACTATGTCGTGTGTTAATAGCGTGTTTAACAACTTAAATGTATACTTTGAATATAATGATCTCTGTGTAATAGAGCTGAATCACACGTTACGTGTGAATCAATCAGCAGAAATAGTGAGTTGCTGGTCAATTCGTTTAAAGGCGGTTTAAAGGTCACAAAGAACCCCTCGAAGCCCCGTTCTGAGAACTCCGGCTCGACCTTCGGGCAAGTAAGGGGGCGACAGAGGGTGACTCACTATGTCGTGCGTTTATAGCGTGTTTAACAACCTGTTTAAATCCATACTTTGAATATAATGATATAATATAAATAATAACACTGAGCATATAGAGCAAGACATTGAAATGGTTAACAAGAAATATCACCCTGAATTGAAATGTTTATAAATTCTACTTTATTCCTGTTGCAAGACACTTAACTATATTAACAATTTGAATTTTAAGCTGATTCAATGTTGGACATTGTACTCAGTACTCTAGTTAAGTTAACGATAACGAAATAAAAGTTCCTTCTATACACTGACTATTTTTATTTATTAGTGAGATTCAAATATATTTGATTGTTATAAATACATTTTATTTGAATTTCCAAATAATTCAAATCTAAACCATTCAAATTTCAAAACACAGAAACAGAATGCCATCGGTCGCCAAATGAAAGTACTACATATTTCCTTTCCGGAGTGCAATAGCCACTTTTGACGCTAGAGGACTCCGGACTCCGGAGTGCAATAGCCACTTTTGACACTAGAGCGCTCCGGACTCCGGAGTGCAATAGATTTTACCTTAAAGATGGGGAAATCGAATTTCGTACCGTTATGGGCAATCAAGCAGATGGGCTTTTGAAGCCTGAAGACAAAATACACAACATTAGTTTACAACATAAACAAAACAGAAAAATCACGAATAAAACCTTTCAAGGAAACTGACGATGATGTTGTACACATTTTCGTCAAATTTGCTCTGCTGGCCGAGATTGGCATTATCAAGTTTCGACATGTCAGTCGCCACCGGATCAATCGGACGGGATGGATCGATGCACAAATTTAAACGATTGGTGACGCGAGGCATTTTTTGGCCATGCATCCGATAAACTGGGATCGATCGACACCACAAAAATTCAATTCAGTGATCCTGGCCGGGTGGTCGCTGGGCAGGCCGGTGGTCTCCAAATCAAAGAAAACGAGACTTTTGATGCAAACATCTGCTGGAATATCTGGGACAGACATCTTTCGCGTTGGACAGTTGAAACTGAAATGAACTCGACCTGAGAGGATAAACAGACGAAAGGTTAACAGTTTCATTGACCTTCAAAATTTCCGCTTTCGCAGTTCACTTTTTAAAAACGCCCTTTTTTCCCACGTCTTACCCTACCTAACCCTTTTTACTAAAACCTTGAAACAAAAAAAAGTTACTTTTACTTGCACTTGTTCTAGACAATTTTTATGACATCATCAAATCTAATAATCAAGTTATTCTGAAAATGCATCGAATTAATTAATGCCGCACTGTGGCCTAATTCCGTCGACCAGATAGTCCATTCACGCCCCATTAACTCATGAAATTCAAAACGTATATCCTGGACTACACAGCACATCCGCAATATTTCCGGTTATCGTTGAGATTGCCCACCAGCTACTGCTGGTTTTCGTGTAATCTCGTCGTGTTGTCTCGCAACGTTATGCGCTGCCACGATGTAGGTTATTACACTTTGTTCGCTGCGCATTATTTAAAAAAGAAAACGAGTCCGACGAGCGACTGTGATTGAACGAAATGTTTGGAGTTTAGGTAACAATTGGACGCCAGTACAGGACGGTCGAAAAAGCAGAGTGGATCACGACCTTTGGGCTCTCTCAAATCCAACAATATCTGTTGGGTGGTGCATCTGAACTTGGGTGTTGTTATCAAGGTGAATGTCAAATGTCTGATAAAACCACTCACCGAAAAATATTAGTCCATTGTCCGACAGTGCGGATAGGATTGTAGTTCTTCTCTTCTCCCAACGAGGATATCCATGTCAGTCGATAATGAGCATTCACGATTCCAATTGGACTTGGCCGTGTCGACCATTTACTCTGCACAATTTTCTCTTGTGTCTGCTAATAGTGTCCGTTTTAGTGTCGATTCAGCCGGGCAGCCGTGGCGTTTTGGCGAGTGAAAACGAAGATCCCCTGACCAAAGGTAAAACAAAAAAATATTTAAAACAAAAGTTGATGCATTTTTGGATTCAATTTGTTGTGATTGATAAGACAAATGGTCCAAAGCGATAAACTGGACGGATACAAAAGTTCGGCCCAAATCGAATGCCATGACGTGCCTCTCGTCCGTCGACGACCGGCGTGAAAACAACTGCATCGAAGTGATCCAGGCCAGTTTCAGTCAGATCTACGACAAAACATTGAACCACTCGCTGGAATACCGACTCATCTATTCCTACTCTGACGTAAGACAATGACAAATGATTGGCTTTCAATATAGAACTGTCACACGGCAACTCACTTTTGTCGCAGCTCAAGACGAATTTCGCCGTCAGCGTTGAAAGTAGCGACGCCGGCGTCGAACATCCGATCCTTTTTGTGGTGCGACAACAAAAGGCCATTACTTCTTGGGAACTGCCTTATGTCATCGAGTCATCGCCCGGCTACCAGTACACGCTAAAAATGAAATCCCGAAATTAGTAAAAAAAAAGGTTATTCCATATTTTCACTGGTATACAGATTAGGTTACAACAGCTTCCGGAGGACGTTGTGCCCTGAATCGACGACATGGATGGGATCCATCAACCAAATCGTTGTCGATATTTCCACGTCGAGCCGATCGAACGTGACGTTCAGTCTGAAAATGTCGGTCGACGCTCAGCTGCACGTGCGGTGAGTTCATAAAGGATCACTTAGAGGATCTCTTTCTATAAAGTCAAATGTTTGTCCTTAGGTTGGAAGAGGAGCGTCGCATGTGGGTCACTCCGTCGCAGAACCGCATCTTTAAATTCACGTTCCCGACGTCGGCGTCGCAGGTGGCCGTCTCCTCCAAATCTCCCGACGATATTTGCCTGACGGTATCGGTTCAAAGTCCTCAAGTAATAATCCTCGTATCAGTTTTTTGGGTCCCATTTCCGGATTGCCTGTAAAACTAAAACAAAATTTTTTTAATTTTCTCAAGTGTCCCGTGTTCGACACGATTTACAATGTGGAATACGAAGGGTACCGTCAAACGATGACCGGCCAATCAACAATCATCGTGCAGGTAAATGCTTTGAAAACAAAATAAAACGGAAGTATTTTTAGAAATGATAATCATCATCATTCCTTGGCAATGCCTTAATCCACGTCTGATGGATGTGATTGATTGAAACGCGCGCAGAAAAATCAATACCCCGAAGGCTTTTATCTCGTGTACATAGTCAATACAAATGATGACAAGTGCGTCAACAGCCGGATGCCAGCGCCGTTCCGGGCAAACCGGACGAAAGAAGTAACTTTCACTATCCAAGAGACGGTATTATTCTAGTCGCCCAAGAAAATCATCTAGAGGCTAAAAATAAAGTTATTTTTGTGTAAATCCATTAATCAGGTGTCGGTGCAAGAGTTCCATCAAGTGATATTTATGGGGACGCTGGGCGTCTACGCGGGATTCATCACCTTGGTTATAGCCACTTGTCTTTTAGTCGAGTGGAGGAGGTGATTTGTTGGTTTTTATCTTTTTCAATTTGCCACTTTCTTACCTTTGGATGACGATATTGTGGGGTGATGTAATGGTCTAGGACACGGTCCAAACAGGCGCGCCGGGAGTGGGAGGTCACGGTAAAAACGTGTAAGTCCTCACACCAGTCTCTCCATCTATTAAAAAAGCGAATAACGATTAAATATCAAGACACGTATTTGTTTTTCTCGCTAAATTAGATAAATCCGAATTGCAACCCATTTCTGAGGAACAAGAGTCTCAAATCAGCAGGTAAACCGTTTTCGTTTGAGCGCGATTGATGGATTGGCAATAACGGGTTTTTGTTTCTTCACATTTCTATTTTTCTAAACAAGTGCAACCATCAAGACGGAAGATTCAACCTGTCACGGTAGTGTGTGTGTGTGTCGTGTGTCTCTTTCTATCTTTTCAAACGCTGTGCGATGGCCATATAAAGTAACATGTTGGACTGTAACGATCAGTAGGAGCGACATCAGCAGAGGACGCCGACGTCGTCTTTAGCGACACTCGCCCCACAAGGCAACAGAATAAACTGTAAGCAAATTGTTTGGGACATACTAAATAGCGGGGGAAGCATTAAAGAAACGTTTCTTTCTTTTACGACGAGAACGACTCTTTTAAATTTCTTTCTTGTCTGGAAAAAACAACAGCAGCAGTAAGCGATGGAGACGAGTGTCGGAGATGACCAAACACCAACCGGATTTCTACAATAAAAAGTCCAAGCGCTACGTGTCCGAGCTGTGCATTATCGCCGTTTTCTACCTCATCCCCGTCGGCCAGCTCGTCTGGAACTACAAAGACGTAAAAATCGACGTTTTCTATTTTTTAAAAATAATGACTTATTAAAAGGGAGAAAGGCACTGCTAATTTAAACAAAAATACGACGTAATAATAAAAGGAAAAATGTGCATTGAGCAGATGATGGTGACGACGGGAGACCAAGATATGTGCTACTACAATTTCGCCTGCGCCTATCCCTACCATCTGCTGATTGACTTTAGCGACTTTAATCACTTCTTCTCCAACATTGGCTACGTCGTTCTGGGCACCATCTTCTTGCTCATCACCAAGCGGCGGGACTACATCGACACGATGCGTCAAAACGCCACCGGTGCTGAGGTGAGTCATTTTCCATCTTTTTCTTGTTTTTATTCCGCCCCAAGCGGATGTTGCTGCCACTGTGCCGGATGATAAATGTTGTGTGCTTTTGTGTCGTACCTGGATGACACACGGCCGCCTTCTGATTGGACAGCAGCAGCAGGAGCAGGAGCGAGGCATTCCGCCGCATTACGGCCTCTCCTATTCCATGGGCTTCGGTTTGATCGTCGAGGGGATTCTCAGCGCCTGCTACCACTTGTGCCCGACGAGGCTCAATTATCAATTCGGTAATTATTGGCAATCGTGTGTGGGGTTGGGCGCCGGGCGGCAGCAGAGAGTCAGTCTGAAATAATGATGAGGTCAACAACTCCGTTAGATACGTCGTTCATGTACGTGCTGGCCGTTTTGTGCACGCTGAAATTGTATCACGCCCGTCACGCCGACATAAATGTCAAATCTCACATGGCCTACATCGTCCTGGCCCTGCTGGTGTTCCTTGGGGCCGGCACGGCCTTCACCAGCCAATTCTACTTCAAATTGGGTTTCACTGTGGTCCATTTGATCGCCTGCGTCGCCCTGGCCATCGACGTCTACTACATGGGTCACTGGAAGTTGGGTTAGTCTGATTGTAGCAGCAGCATTTCCCACAGAGGCGAGAGACCGCGTCGCGTTCATTTTTTCTTTTTTCTTTTTCTTTCTGATTCCTTTTGATTGGATTTGCCTTCACCTGGACGCAGACAAAGAAACAATGGTGGAGCATGTCAACACCTGCTGGAAATCACGACCGCTGTATCTGGAGCGCTTGACCTTGGTGGTTGTCGGTAAGTCTCGCGCAACAACAACAATCGGCGACAAAGTGAAGGGCGGCGATTGTTGTTGCTCTCCGGTTGTTGCTGTCGACTTGAAACTAAATCATTTCAGGATTTATTATATTAACTCCTCTGATACAGGAATCGTCTGCAACGTGGCATTCGCCGTGCAGCAGCTGGTGATGGACAGCGTTGATTTCAACACGCACCTGCTGGCCGTCTTCATGATCAACCTCTTTGTCTATTCCGTCTTCTACGTCACCATGAAGATGCGCAAGCGGGAGTGGGCCTTCGTCACGAACCGCATCTACCCTTTCTTGTTCCTACTGGCGGCCCTGGCGTTTTGGCTGACCGGTTCTTATTTCTTTTTGAAAAAAGCGGCCAAGTGGGAGGTACGTACGCAGCACAGACACACACACACACACGCAGAGATAGAGAAAGTTCTTCGTTAGCCGTGAGCGCAGCCCAAGCCGTAGAGCAGCAGCAACAGCAGCAGCAGCTGGCGAACCAGCAGCGACGACTCGCAGCTCAGGAGTGGGCGTGCCTGGTCCGCATAGTCTCTGACCGCACAGACCCTCGTCGCCATCCATCCATCAATCCCCTTTTCCTTTTTCTCCTTCATGTGCCTGGAAAATGTAGTAAAAAACAACAGAAAAAAAAAATAGGTTTAATGGCGATGGAATTAACAAGAGTGGCAATCAGCATTTGATTTTTTTTTTTCCAGCGCGGGAAATTTCAAATCGTCTAAATTTTATTTTGTTTTTGTTAAATCGCAGAAAAGTCCAGCCGAGTCGAGAATGCTGAATCAGGAATGCCTGGTGGCTAGTGTCTATGACACGCACGACTTGTGGTAAATTCGACGACACTACCTATAACTAACTGCTCCACATAATACCCACTTAACGTTATATGGTAATCAAGTCATTCAAACTGGAAATTTATTTGTTTTTTCTTTTGTTTGTTTCCAGGCATTTTCTGTCTTCGACTGGTCTCTTTTTCTTCTTCATGGTAAGTCAAACAAAAGGCCCTTTTATTATATAGTCTGCTGATTGATTCATTGAAATTCATCCGTTTCGTTTGGAAACGAGTTTAATTGGGAGAAATCCATTAATTTCTTGTGGCATCAATTGTCTAGTTCCTGTTGACGCTGGATGACGACATTGAATCGAAATCACGCCAAGACATCCCGGTCTTTTGAGAAATTCATCCATCCCGTAAAGTAAGCGACGAATGTGTTCAAAACTAGCGCAATCATCATTAATTATGTAAACTAATTTTCGCGTCAAAAGTCAAATAAACCCAGAAATGTTTTGTTTGTGGAAAATAATGTCACCTTAGTTAGGAGCTGGCAAGTCGTTCACGCCGAGATGAATCGCTTTTTTATAATTCTTGTAAATTTCTTCTTCTCCTTTTGATGTTGTTGTTGTTGTTCTTGTCGGTTCAGGTCTCGTTGGTCGTCATGGCTGGCTACAAAGCCGGAGAAGTAGCTCAAGGCGATTGAGGTGGGTGTTGAGGAGGCTAGAAGAATGACTGGTGGAGAGATAGTCGAGAAAAACGAGGATAGAAAGAGAGAGAGAGAGAGAGAGAGAAGGAGAAGAGGAAAAGGCAGTGGTTAACGGCTCCTTGTGTGTGTTGTGTGTTGTCTCACAACAACCACCACCGCCGCCGCCGCCGCCGCGCGTCGACTTTGCCCTTTCACGGTCTATAGGAGTCCGGCCCCGCTTGCTGGCCAGCGCAGCTCGCTCGCCTCATCGCCATCTGGCCGTGATGGGAGACTGTTGGGTATACGCAAAGAAGAAAACGGGAGAGAGAGAGAGAGAGAAGAGGGAGGGCGAAAACCGACCGGAAGAGCAGAGAAGCCGGAGGGCTTTGGGCTTTTTGTGGTTGTGACTAGCGATGGCGGACACGTATACAACAGGACAAGAGAGAACAGCAGAGCAGAGAACGTAGAAGAGAACTGCCAGCCCAGCCCAGCCCAGCCCCCCCTCCTCCTTTAGGCAAGGGGGAGGAGAGGATAAGAGAACGCCACCACCACCAACACGTCGCCTGGCCGTCGCCCGTCGTCTAGGCACTTAGTCGACTTCCATAGCTCTCCTCCGTCTGCCGCGTCCCTCCGTCCGTCCGTCGCAGTTTTTTTGGTTTTTCCGTTCAGTTATCACGTCGCCCAATTCGTCCAGTTGCGTTGGCCGTTGGCGGATGATGGTGTCCACTCTGCGAACGCCGTGCGCGGCCGATCAGTTGCTCATCGAAGAAGTGCGCCAGCACGAAGTCCTCTACGCCTGCCCGACAAAGTCCAACAAAGACAACCAGCTGCGTGACACGGCCTGGCAAGAAATCGCCGATGCTGTCGGCAAATCTGGTCAGTTGATTTTTCTTTTCACTTTTTTATCTCTCACAGCTTTGATGAGGGGTGGTGGCGGCCGTTATCGTCGCCGGCCAGACACACACACACACATCTCACGTCTCTCTCTTCTTTGTTGTTGTTTATGAAACTCTGGTGGTGGACAGTTGAAGAAGCCAAGGAGCGATGGAGATACATGAGAGATAAGTACGTCAAGGAGCTGGGTAGAAACGACAAGTACCGCGCCACCAATGGCGGATCCGTCGCCGAACCGCCCGACGCCACTTCCTTCGTCGGACTCATGTCCTTCCTCAATCCCTTCATCAAGCGAAAATCATCAAACGGGTAAATAACAATTAGACTAATCTTAAAATGTCATTTTATCCCGCGCGCCAGTTTAGTTAGAACATTAAATACGTCATCCTCCTCCATCTACCTACCTCCTCCCGTCGCTACTACACCCACTCGATGCCTCCGACTCGATCCGCCCGACTTTCTGTCACGATGCCACCAACCCGCCAGTCCAGTCTGGCCGCCCAGCTGAAAGTAGAATCGCCTTACTGTACACCCGCAGCAGCAGCGGCGAGTCGTCCCTTTTTCTTTCTAGCCGGCTCCGCCGCGGGCCATGTACGGCCGTGATGGTTGGTTCGGTTCGGTTTCTTCACTCTAGTAGCAGCAGCAGCAGTACGCAAAGTATAAAAGCCAAAAAGAAGAAGAAGAAGAAGAAGTCGTGGCACTGCTGCTGCTCGGTCGGAGACCCCGTGATCTCAACCCACCACCGGGCTCCTCCTCCCCCTTTTTCTTTTCACTGTGTGTGTGGGTCTTGTGGGCTTTTTGGCTGGGCTGGATTTTGTCAGGCTTCAAATATGCTCAGAGGGGCTCCCTGGTCAGGCCGGCAAAGGTGGGTGGTGGGGGGGAATAAACAGCAAGGAGGGAGAGCAGGTGGTGGTGTGTATATCTTGACTTGGTCGGTCACGATTCCAGGCCCCCAAAGCGAATGGATGACGGAACGTTGAAGGTTGAAATCGAGTGGTTTTCATGTTCTTTCTTTTTCTTTTTTTTTCCTGGCTGGCCCAGCAATCGGACGTCCAGCAGCAATGAAAACCATTTCGAAATGTGCATTAACCCGCACGACATGGAAGGCGAGTTCCAGTCGGACGACGAGCGAAATAATTCCGATGGGGGCAACATGGAGTTTGTCAGGTAATTACAGTTTCGTCTTCTTTACCTTGTCGTTTCTCTGTGTGTACAAAAAGATGAAAGCAGTTGAAAGTTTTTGGGGCATTTGTTGGTTCAACTTGTTCCTGTTTGTTACGCGTCAATCATTTCCAGCAGCGTATCCGACGACGGGCATCACCTGTCCAATGGCAACGGGCGGTCCATGGTGGCCATCAAGAAGGAGCTGGTGGCCAGAGGGGCGGCCCTGTCGCGGAGGCAGCAACAACAGCTGAGACGTGAACAGCAAAACAACAACAACAATGGTGACAGGGAGATTTGCGCTCTGCCCATCGAGGCCACGGTCGAGTCGGTCGATGTCTCCAGTCACTACCAGCCGCCCTCCAAGCGCCAGCGGATCCAGCCGGCAGTCCATCATCCAGAGGACACCACCAGTCTCTTTTGCGCTTCCATCGCCGGAATGCTGGCCGAACTGCAACCCTACCACCGCGAGCGCATCAAGCGCGACATTTACAATCTCGTCTCCGACGCTCTACTCACCGAACTTTCCAACTGAAAAATAATAACAAAAAGAGAAAAACACATTCGCCTCCATCACCGAGCAGTTGTATCCCATGACAATGTCTGTAAATAAATATTAAAGTTTCTTTCTTTCTCTCTCGTTTTTCTTTTTTTCCTTTCCATCACGTACAAACAACATCAAAAGCATCACGGGATTTTTTTAAAAAAGGGGGGAAACAACAAACCGGGCAGATCCTCTTGTTGTTGGGACTGGAATGTGGCATGATTTCATGGGTCGTAGTAGTCGACGTGAGCACCGGAGGCGTAGGAATCGCCGGCCAAAATCGCCATGAGCCGGTCGCACGTGATTTCGGTCGTGAGACCGAGGCCGCCAGATTTGATCTCTTCAGTCCACGACTGATGGAGAAGTTGAGTTCGCATGTTGGTCTCCACCGGGCCCGGCGCGTAATTGAGCACTCGGACGTCAGGTTCCTCCTTGGCTAAAACCTGTCTAGACGGATGGGGCCCCAGTCAAATAGGCGGGCAAAAAAGGATCGATACTAATCGGATTTATTATACCTTGAAAAACATGTCCCGTCCAGCTTTGCCGGTGCAGTAGAGCGACAGCGACGAAAACGGTTCCACTCCGCAGAGGGAGGACATGTTGACGACCGTTTTGCGCTGCTGGACTGGGCTGGAGGCGAAGCGGCGCAAGAAAATCGCATTGAGAACGACGACGGAAGCCAAATTGAGCTGAAAGTATTGGACGCACGAGTTCACCGAGACCAGATCGGTGCAACGCTTGGTAGCGTCGCCCAGCGATCCGGCATTGTGGACGCACAATGCGTGGGCAAAGGACTCGGCCGATTCACCAGCCAAAGCAGATGAGACGACACCATTCAAAGCCGACTCGTCACAGCTGGATAAGTCAGTCACGCCGACATGAACTCGCACTGACGGTCGATCGGTTTCGATGGCCTTCTGTAACGAATCCAAATCTTTTTCGTCACGGGAAATCAGCAAAAGGACAGAGTCCGCGCCCATTTGTTTCGATATTTTCTCAGCCAGAGTCCTCCCTATGCCACGACTGGCACCAGTCACTATGGCAAAGGTTTTCTGATTCCAGTAACACGACTCATCCATTCTTCTTCTATTTATATGATGGTTACTCTTGCTGGTTGTTAGTCTCTGGTGTGTATTCCTCTGCAGTATTTTCTTGCAACTGATCTGCCTTTAAGAGATGGACCAGCTCTCCAGTTGTCACTGCTTGCAAGTGAGGTGCTACGTGCCGAATCACTGTGCCAGACAGAGACTCCTCGACTGGACAATCAAAATTTTCAATTTCACCCAAGCCTTGCAACTGAGAAAACTGTGAATTCAGTAAACGGTCAATGTGGCCCTCACGAGCTCCTGCCAGAGACAGCAGCAAATCTCTTTTCTCAGCCCCACTGTTTGATGAAGGGGTTTTCCGTAATTTGCACAACTTCTTTTCTGAAAGGGAAATCACATGTAACCCAAAAGAACAAACAAAATATACATGTGGATCACATACCTAAATTCTCCAAATAAGTAGAAGAGTCGGGTAATGGCTGGAAAGATTCGTTGGAAGAATCGACTTTATTGTCTTTGGAATCAGCTGATGG